>NW_011889316.1:111303-137913 GCF_000151845.1 Pteropus vampyrus
TTGGAAAGCAATATGATAAAAAATAATCTTCATGAAACAGGAGGATGTTCATACTCCCTGACCCAATATTTATTTTACTTATTTTTACCACAACTTGTTCTAGAAAAGATATAGTGATATGTGAAACATGATCAAATGATATAAATTAGAAGTAGGTGAGAAGATAAAGGAAAAACAAGGACAAAGAGAAAACTAGAACCAGGAACGAGGCTAGCAAAACACACTCACCTCGGAATTATGCTCACTTGCTAAAACTGGGCCACAGACATTACTGGGAAGTTCTGGAGAGAAACCCAGTCAGTTATAAGACTCACAGTACTCATAAAATATGCAGGCCAATATAACTCCAACTGTGAATTTGTAGTAACTTTTTCCTCTGTGAAATTCAGGTTCTAACTTAGAAAGAAAAATAAGGTAATAAATGTTTATCTGTTTCCTAATATATGTGGTGAACAAAACAATAAAGAAGAAAGAAAAGTACACACGGTTCGCAGTCAGAGACAACCACTACACCATGTCGTTCTGTGTCCTTCTGTAATGTGTTTCCCAGTCTAGAATGACCCACAAATATCACAAGGTCATGGGTACACACCTAAAGTCAGATGAACAAAGAGGTAAGCATTCGCAAGAGTGGTAATGAAGAATATTCATTTTCGCCATCCCTCCATATCTTCTTGCTGATCTCTAGGCATCCCCGCCAATTTTTTATTTAAGTTCAACACTTTGGAAGACCTAGCACAGAGCTAGAGTACAATCGATCACCCAGGAGAGTCCCCCGTCCTCTGGGCCTCATCCCACCACAAAAGAACTCTTATTCTCCAGGAGCTAAACTGTCCAATGACTATGGCCTGGAGCCATTCCAGAGGATTTCTATTCAATCCAAAATTTACAACTGGCTCACTCAAGAGAGATTCGGTATTTGTCAGAAATGCCACCTGTCTGGCCTCGGCTGGATCCTAAGAAATCTGAGTGACCTCCTCTGCCCCAAAAGGGACTTCTTTCCTCGCCAAGTATTAGCCAGCTAATCACATTCTGCTTCGAAAGCCCACAGGCCTAAGAGAGCACCCGAGAACGAGGCCTGGGGAGGCTTTTGGCCTCTTCTCCTGGAGTCCCCCTGGGCTTCCTCACTTCTGACACAAGCTGCCACTTACCTCCTCCTTCTCAGATCTTCCACCAGGTGCTCTGGAACACCCATTTCATAATTAATAACCAAGTCCTGTAGTTCTTCAACCCATTCGGATTCTGAAAGCTGGCTCTCCCCTGAGGATAAGGCCTCCCTACAGTCCAATCAAGTGGAAAGCTGCCCATTTTCTCACATTTCCCAAACCTCGCCTCACCCTCTAAGACCAAGGGCTGCTGTTGACATCCTCCTCATTCCACGCTGCCCCTTACTACCGCCCCTCCACGGCACGGCCCTGTGAAAACCCTTTTGAGGCCCATGCCATCGAGATATATCCATCTCTATTCCTCCTCACCCCTGTCATCTACTGACAGCCCTGTCATTTATCCTGATTCCCTGAGAGCACCTGGCTCTCAGGCTTCCTTTCCAAAGACCTCCCATAATCTGGGTGCCCTCAAGAGCCAGGTGGTTTGCACATACAACACCCACCACCAAGCCAACAACGTCCCCTTCCCGTGGCCTCTCCACAAACTGTCATCACGCAGAAATTTAAATATCGTCCTCCCTAACCAGCACTTCCTATATTTCAGATTCTTCCATTTTCCTCTATCCCTGGTTTTTTAGCCTTTGGGACCTACAGTTCCTTAGCACTCTGTCCATTCCTGTCTTCACTTCCTTCCTTAATCAGCATCGATTCCATGACCCATCACTCCTATCTCTGACTTGCCAATATCCTAAATGCCCCTTCCCCACGTCCTCTCACACAACTCTGGCAAAAACACAGTTATCCACTTCTTGCTCTAACAGACCTGGGCGTGTGAGCACACTCCTGAAGGAAAAACAAAATCAAGCAAAACACATTGACTGATGCTATGAATTCTACGACTCGACCGTCCATACTGCCAAACAATCTTTCTATACTTCCTTAATCAACTCTCTCCCTCACTTTACTCATCAATACATGCAAAACCTATACAAGTTTTGAAAACTTCTAGGTCCCACTTCAACACTTCCCTCTCACTCTTAGTAGAAGACCAATCTATCTATCTAGCCATAGAGAAAACTGCAGCTATCAGCAAAGAACTCTCAACTTTCTGCCACAAAAAAACTTCCCTCCTTCCCCAAGAAAAAAGAAAAAAAGTCAACCCCCCTCATCAGAGGCCACTCTGTCCCTCCACTCTGCTCAGGATACTATCTCTTTCCACCTTCTCGGTGGCTTCCGATCTTCAATCTAACGTCTCCTTCCTTCTCAACATGTCCACTTGGCACTTAAGTCTCTTCCATCCTTAAAAAACAAACAAAAGTCCCTTCCCCTCAGACCATGCCGTGCTCCAGCTACTGTTCTTCCTCTATACTCACTTTCATTGCCAAAGTACCAAAACTCATGATGTCTCTCCTTTCTTCTCAGTCACCCTAACCTGCTGCAAACTGGGTTCTGCCCCACCACACCAATGAAACTGCTCTCACCGTAGCCATCGATAACCTTCTTGCCATTAAATCTAATGTTCGCTTTATAATCCTTATATATAACTTGACCTCTGAGCAGCTTTTAGCCAGGTGATCACCAGGGCATTTGAAAAAAGGAACGAGTTGGGGCACAAGTCTTGGTAATGACTAACTGGTGATGGAGAAAAGACAAGAGGAGGATGGCTTATAAAGAGAGCTGAAGGCTCCTCTCTAGTTTGCCAGGCCCCAGTCTATTTCCACATCATCATCACCGGTTTCAAAAGCCAGGCCATGGTAGCAAAACCACAGTGCCAGGGGAGGCGGGGGGCAACCCTCGAAAATTATGTCATGACCTGGATTCAAGTTCTAGCTTCACCACATATTAGTTGCGTATCTTTGAGCCATTTTTTAAATATCTCTGTGTCTCAGTTTCCTCATCTACAAAACAAAAATACCACCAGTACCTATTTCATTGAGTGTGAGGATTAACTGATGATATATTTAAAACACTTAGCACAAAATAAATGATAGCTCATCCATAGAGCAGAACATTATTGCAGTCTTAGAAATGATAGCATAAAAGCATGCTTACTGGCGTTTACTGGCATAGAAAGATGGTTGCAACATATTAAGTGAATTGACAGCATGCAAAACACTCACTTATGTAAGTGAATAGAAATAAATAGTTCATAAAGTAGTAAGTGATTATTTCTGGCTGGTGAGCTTACAGATCTCCTTTTGTTTCAATGTTTTAGCTTACTTGAGTTTTCTAATTCCTCTTCAATGAGCACGTATTACTTACATGAAATAAAGTTTAAAGGGTTTCTATTGCAAAACAGTACACAGCACATGGTTCCGTGCTCAATAATTAGTTAATATGATGATACTTTCTAGGAGCCTGGAGAGAAAATTGTCAACATCTGCCTGCCCTGAAAAGGCCTCTCTTCACTGCTGGAGAGATAAGATAGATACCCACGACTTAGATTTGGGTGAAGAATGCTTTGCCTATATTGGCTCTCAGCTGCAGGTTCATTTTAGCTCAGGCAAAAGCAGCTCTATACCTTGTCCAGCTTTGCTCATCAGGAATCTGAGTTAGGACATCTGAGCCAAAGCTCAAAGTATTTGTTTCTATTCACTTACATAAGTGAGTGTTTTGCAGGTATTTGTATGACCTTGTCTTCACACCATTCACTTTGCTTGAGAATCTCAGCAGGAGTGGGGATCCCGGGACAAGATCAGGTGTTTGGGACCCTGAGTTCCTGGTTGTTCTCTCTCTCTCATCCCCACATATCCCTACATATCCTTTAACACAACATTCAGAAAGAAGGCTCCAAATGCATCACCAAGATATTAGAGCCAGTGACACTATTTGAAACAGAAAAAGAAAAGGTCTCTGGTTTGAGATAGGAAGTGAAATTGACAGTAGTAAGTGAAACGTAATTCTGCGACAAGTTCACCTTGAGGTGTTGGCATCACAACCAGTGAAAATGTGGGATCGGAACTTGGAAAAGGTTATCCTAAGACATTATCTGAGTTATAGGAAACTGAACAGCCCTAGAAACAGGGACAGAAATAAGAACACAAAGAGAAAGAGGAAGGAAAGAAGGAAAGAGAAGAGGCACAAGAAAGAGTGGGAGGCTGCAGCCTGTGTCTCGGCCTGTGAATCAGTGAACAGAGGTCTGCAGTATTAGCATTTTGGGAGCTAAACTGAGGGCGGAAGAATCAAGCAGGGGTGGGAAAACATCAAGGGAGGCGAGCATCGCTGTGCCAGCAAGGCATCACCTTGTCATTCAGCTGGTTAGAGCACAAATTCAAGAAGAACAGGTATTGCATTTCACTGACGACAGGGTAAAAAATAAGTTGACCCTAGGGGAAAAAATAAGTCGCTGGAAACAATTCATGGGAATACACGTATATATCAACCTAAGACCTCTGAGAATATAATATACATCTAAGCACCTAGCCCAGTGCCTGGGAGATAGTAGGCACCCAGTGGCAATGGCAATAGGGAAAGACTGTGTGAGCGCATGTGTGTATGTCCACATACAAAGACCAATTTTCAAATGTGAACCGGGTATGGCAAGGACAAGGCAAGAACATCAAAGTAGCACACAGCAAAAAGTCAGTAAATAGTAATTTCCCTCCTTCCCTTCCACCTTCTCCTCATACCATCACTCTAATTAAATAATCATGGTCTTATCACAGAGATTTAGGTTGATACACCGATTCATAAATTTCAAGTGTAATGAGATAATAATATGTTAAATATTATGATAAAATCATGATAAAAAAGAAGTGAAAGTAAAGTTGACCCATGAACATCATGGGGATTAGGTGTGCTGACTGCCCTATGCAGTCGAAAATCCATGTATAACTTTGGACTCTCCAAATACTTAACTACTGATAGCCTAGTGTTGACCAGAAACTTACCAGTAACAGAGACAGCCAATTAACACATATTTTGTATGCCGTATGTATTATTACAATAAAGTAAGCTAGAGGAAAGAAAATGTTATTACAAAAATCATAAGGAAGAGAAAATACATATACAATCTTTACTGAACAAAATCTAAGTATAAGCGGTCGCATACAGCTCAATGCCATGTTCAGGAGTCAATTGTATGAGGATTAAATGTTATCTTTGAAAGACTGTAGTCTCAATTCCCCCTTCATTTTAAGATTTTTTAAAAAGCATATAATCCTTTTAATCTGAATACATCTGGTCTCTCAGAAAGCCACATCCACAATTGTAAATAAAGGGGAATAGAGTTGTAAAAAAGGAGAAAAAAAGAGAAATCACGGAGGTAAGACGCCAGTTCTCCAAGACCACTCAACATGGGCAGAGGATAATAAAGGGACCTACTTTGGTAGTGATCCTATATGTGATGTAGGTCTCCATTGTACAGACATGTTTCTTGGGATCGTCAACCGTGACAAAGAGATCTCTGGTCTCACCATCAATGTCATCATCAAGCTGAAGTCTGTTGAGAAGGGAAGATGAAGACGCTGGGCTTGAAGTGCCTGCTGGAGTACCACCGTTGGGCAAAATGAGATCCTGAAATAGGAAGAGAATCGCCTTTCAGATTAAATGAAAACACACACCTGGAGGTATTAGCAAAAGTAGCTGGTTTAGACAAGCCAAGAAACACCTCTAAATAAAATAATAACTTTCAAAGAATCTGAGCCTCTCTTTACTTAATGTTTCTTAAGTGAACAGGTCTTTCATGACCAAGAGAAACAAACCATGGCAGAGCGCTACACCAAATTCATGCTGATTCATCTTCCAGCAAGCACTAGAGGAACCAACGGAAGCAAAGGGTTTAGGGACAGAGAACATAACAGCCCCCACCATCATCAGACCACAACAGAGAACTCAGTGAGCACACCACGTACTCTCGTTTTCCCGCTTTCTGAAGGCTACCACCTGGGTCCAGCTAAACATTAAGGGACCTGAATCCTCTAAAATACTTAACGCATTTAAAAACACAATCAACCAATACAAAGAGACAGCTAAACATTATATGCCTCCTGAAAGAAGTAACCACCACCACCACCACCTATAAAGTATGTTTGCCAAAAAAATTGTATCTGAATCCTGAAGAAATCTCTAGACACACTAATTTATAGGAAATATAGAGGAATGAGGAAGATGTTAAATAATACTATAAGGATGCAACCAGAAAAATCCACACTATATGAAACTAAACAGAACTAAAGATCCAGTTTCTTCAATAAATAAATTGCAAAAAATAAAAATAAAAGAGAGAGAGAGAGAGAAGCAGCACCTAGAGATGTAAAGAAACTTAAGAGGTCTATAAACAACTGCAGGGGAACATGATTAAAACAAAATGGTAAAAGATTCTGAGGTAGAGAAATTGGAATATTGACCCGTTATTTAATGATATTAAAGAATTATTAGGTGTGATCATAGAAGTATTGGGATTTTACAAAGTCTTCCCTTTTTAGAACTATATACTAAAATATTCATGGATAAAATGACAGGATATCTGGTGTTCTCTTCAAGATAATTAAGGATGGGTCGGTGGGGATAAAGATGATACAAGATGCCCCGAAGGTGGTAATTGTCGAAGTTGGTATTTTCAGGTTCTTGTACAATTCTCTCTTCTTTTGTATATTTTAAATTTTTTTCCACAGTAAAAGAGTTTTAAGTGGGGAGGGACAAATGTCAGGGAAAAAAGGAGAGGAAAGATTTTTTAAATTATGGATCTTTTTTTATAGGCTTTAGTAGGAAGCCACTTTTTTTTGATATGTCCCCACTATATCAAAAAAAAAAAAAAAGATGCAAGCTTACAGTTAACCTTTTGTGGTTCCAAGGTTTGATAACAGAATAAAGGTCTGTCTAGCAGTAGATGCGAAAGCCTCTGAATGTCACCTTGGAATCATTAGGAGGCAAACACTAAGGAATATGGCAAGAAAGTGACACGACTCCATGAAAAGGATCTTGGTCGGGAATGTAGAAAATATTCCTGACTTGTGGGTCATCAGATCCCAGGATGGGGGTGGGAGGTGCTTTCCCCTGAATTCTCTGTTCTTGTATGTAGACTGAATATGACTGAGCCCCCAGCTTAGAGAACACACAGGAAATGAGAGGTCAACCTAGTAGTCATATCCATGAGCTCCAGCTGATTGTGAGACATCTGTGAAGAGGGATGGGAACAGACAGAGGGAATCATGGCCTGGAGTCAAGGACCATGTCACCCAACTCAATGGGAAATGGAAAATAAACAGAAAAGGCACCTTCCTTTGTCACCCATCTCTACTGAACACAGATAGTTTAAACCCATGCTTAATTACACGGCATGAAAAATATTTTTGTAATTACTAAAAGGGTATCATTTTCACAGAATGCACTCATGGGAACAGAGCCCACCCTCATTTCTCCTTGGCCCAAGGGCTTGTCAGCTGGGAAGGCAAACCCCTCAGGAGCTGTTCTTGGTGTGGATGTGGCTGCAGAACCCAGCTGCAGTGGCAACTGGCTGATCTAATTGCCTTCTCAGTATACTGACCCCACAGAGCATGCAGCGTCCATTCCTAGTGTCCAGGGACCTAAGACATCGTCTCTGTAGCTCTGAGATAACCATCGTGTCTTCATCATTTCAGTAAATATGTAAACAATGACCTTGGGTAAGGCACCATGCTTGGCATTACAGGGGCCATTTTTTCAACACTAGCACACTGGGCCCCACAATGGCTCTATCAATGGCTAAACATTGCACAAAAGAAAGAAAGAATTCAAAATCTTTAGTCGGATAAGCCAACAGCAGCTCACACAGCAATTTCCCACAACCTGGCCTGGACTGGTCCTAGCAGCCTCATTTCTCACTGCGTTAGCTCCCGAAACCCACCATGCTGTTTCATACCCCTAACCTTTTCTTGCCAAGGCCTCTCCTCTCTATTATGCAGAGGTCTCCAAGTATCTCACCAGAAGCTGCTCAAATGCCCCTTCCTCCTGGTAGCCTTCTTTGTTCCACTCTCTGGCAGAATTAGTCACTCCCTTCTCAATAGTTTGAAAATATTTCCACTGAAGCAATTTTCACAGTTTTAATCACTGATTTACTTATATAACATCCACAAACACTGAGTCCCCAATAACTATAACTGTGCTTTGTTCTACTCTGTGTGTGTGTGTGGCGGGGGCATACGTGTAATTAATTATGTCTGCAGGTCTCCCAGTGACTCCAAGCCAACTCCCCTAACCTTTGCTCTGGGGACCTCAGCCAATAACCTTCCAGGAACAGCCCACAGAAAGATCTGAAATGTCCTGGCCAGACAGTGGGAAATTAGCTATTTTTCAAATCCGTGAGTCGGGGTGGGGGAAGGGAAGAGTCAATCAACCGGATCTTGTCGCACACTGCACATTCTTTCCTCCTAGGACTAGGTGGCCAGGGAAAACATTCACACTCTTACTACGGGTGTTTCATGGAAAACTATTTGAGCATATCCGAATAGCCGGCAAGCTACAAATATCTGTAACTTTCTAAAAAGGGATGCTACCAGCTCAGATTTCTATGGCGCCTCTGCACACGGTGCTTCCACATTCTTATTTCATTGTACCCCATGTCGGCCTCATGAGGTCAGCAGGACAGATACTGTCTCTACCGAAGAGGAAGCCAAGCCAAAAAGGTTAAGTAACATGTTCAAAGGTACTGAAACTAGACGTCGCTATGCAAAGAAGTTGACCCAGGTTTCTGGTTCCTCCTTCAAGGTTCTTATCAAGCTGAATCCCCTTTGTGTGGCTTTTTCCAACCCATGACAGTCCTTCATCTCTACTCTCTAGCCATAAATCCTTTGGGGTTTTTTATTTTCTAGAGTTTTTAAATTGTTATTATTAGTTTCAAGTATACAACGCATTGGTTAGACATAGTTTACAAAACGATCCCCCAATTGCTCTTTCTCTCCCCTGGCTCTCCACCTAGAATGAAGCTTCTGGTTTTAAAGCCAGTCAAGGAAAGCTCACATTTTCCTTAGGGTCTTAATATGAGTTATTTCCCAAATGACTCACCTCAAGATATGGTGCTCATAAGAACAAATGTGGAGAGAAAATATGAAAATCTTAGGAGAAAAGGGCAGGGGGTTAGATGCATGGAATGACCCAGGCTCCCCGCCCCCAAGTCCTCCAACAGTGGGTTTGCTAGGCTGAGAGACCCAAGTCTAGAGCAGCCATTGTGGGATAGCGGCACCTCTACGACCGACATGAAGTACAGAATTCAAGAAGTGAGAGAGTCCCTTGGCTCGACACCAAAAGCTTTGTTTTATTTTTGCTTCCTTGTAATCAGTCCTCCACACGGCAGCCAGAGTGCTATTTGAAAAAATGTCAATTATTAACTAAAGTTAATAATACTGCATTGCATATTTGAAGGGTGCTAAGAGAGTAGATCTTAGAAGTTCTCATCACAAGAAAAAAAAAACTCTGTATGTATGGTGACAGATGTTAACTAGACTTGTGGTAGTCGTTTCGCAGAACACACAAATAGCATATCATTATGTTGCACACCCGAAATTAATATAATGTGGTATGTCAATTATACCTTATTAAAAATAATTAAGTTTTTAAAAAAGAAAAAAAATGTTAAGCAAAGCATATTACTCTCCTGCTCACAACTCTCCAAATTCCCTCCCATAACCTGCAAAGGCCGACATGACCTTATCACTCTCCCTGACCTCGTCGCAGACATTCTCTCCCCAGCTCATCCTGCTCTAGACAGTGGGCTTGGCTCATTTTGACTTCAGGGCCTTTGTACTTGCTGTTCACTCTACCTGGAACGCTCCTCTTCCCTCAGATTCCCATGTGGCTGGCTCCTCTGTTCAAACAGGTTTCTGTTCACATGACACCTACTCATAGAAACCTCAGCCCACAAAATCTAAACATATCCCTGTATCCTCCATCACTTCCCAGCCCCTTCCTTGGCTCTACTTTAGTCACAGGACTTACCACTCTCTGAAAATTTATTATTGATCATCTGACTCTCCCACTAGTCAATAAATTCGACAAAAACAGAGACTTTGTCTTATTCACCCCTCTATCCTCTGGCACACAGTAGGTATTGAAAAATTATTTGATGAATGAACGAGTCTTTGAAATGACCGAACTCAATCCCTTGCCAATAAAATGTACTCAGCAAATGTCTTTTGAATGACAGTGAAACTGAGACTAACCTAAACTAGACTGCCAAGTTTTAAACCTCAGTTCTACTATTTACTAGCAAGTTTCCTAATCTCACTATGCCACAGTTCCCTTGTTGAGAAAATGGTGTAATGGGATGGAGTTAGTATATGAAAGCGATTGGAATAGTGCCTGGAACATGGTGGGCGCTACATCACTATAAACACACTGAAAAAAATATGAAGTTGACTTGTCTGCAAGTATTCTTGCGTCCCCTTATATATTATGGGGCTGGGTTCACAGGAGACACTTACCAAATGCTACTGAAAATAAAAACCGGATGGAGCGAGAGTCATAGTTGGTGCCTCAGATAAACTTTCTTTGATGATTTTACTGTAGCAATAGATATCTACAGGAGCCTTTGCAAAAGTTACAACTACACAGTTGACACAAATGAACATTCCTCAGTGCTCTAAAATATCAGTTCTCATCGTGTAGGTTTCAGTTATAAGAGAATTTCCTCTCCCCTCTACCCCTTTTTACCTAAGAAGAGAAATATATACCTAAGCTGATTCAGAAACCCCTCTGGTTCAAAGAATTTCAGTTAGAAGACCCAACACTGTGGTCAGCCAGCCACAAGAGAGATTAGTAAAATAACATAAATCACCAGCGAAATTCAACGTTACGTTAAACATATAGGAAAGTGGTACACGTTAGGAGCCAGTATGAATTTAATAAAAACAAGTCATGCTTAATTGCTCTAATTTCTCTTTTTCATACTATTAGAGGAATGCGAACAACATGGTGATGAAGTTTCAGTAGAGCTTGACAAAGCCTCCGAAGGCATCCTTAGAGTTCAGGGGAAAGTGAGGGCCCTCCGAATTCATAGACCGCACCTTCCCTCCTGCCAGCGCACAGGAGATGCTTGAAGAAGGAATGTGTCCAAACGGTTCAACAGAACACTCTTGATTGTTGACTTTGTCATAAAGTTAAATTTAAGCCCACTTTGGAGAATAAATTCAAAGGGAAAATCCCCAAAATGTTGTGTTCAAAGATGTTCGTAACAAGGCAAAGAACACAATGAACCCTAGAAAAATCCCAAAGGCTCAATACTCAGGAAAGATCGTGAACTGAGCACAAGCTTTTGCTTTCTCCCTCTTTCTCTCCTTAACAATCTGGAGAATGGGAGAGGAAGTGTTGGGGATGGGGGTGGGGGCCGGGAGATGACCAGTGACTGGAATCATATCAGACTGGAAACTAGGAAAGAGTACCATCCAAATGTAAAACTTTCAAAGATTTTCTACTGGATTTAATCAGGGCACAACTAAGCAAAGAACCACTGTACCTTTAACCCATGTTGCTGAGGTTACTTCAGGTTATCAAAGTTATTACCTAAGAAGTAGAAAATGTCCTGAACTCCTCACATACACTCTAATTTGAAAGTGCAATTGCCCAGGGGGGTATGCGGGAGTGGAAGGGCCAAGAATGGGACAAAGGTAGACCACCAGTGTCTGGAGGGTACGCTGTGTGAGGGCCACCAGCAGGGGGCAGCCTGCACACATGGCTTCACCAGCCCATGCCGGGTAGAGATGCAAGGCAGTTAAGAGAAATAGGAAGGCAACTGGGTCAGCTGCCCCGGCCCGCTCCACCAAGCGCAAAGCAGGCAAGACTGCAAATTCTGAAGGGGTGAGCTCTACCGAGATGGGAAGAGCACCTAAAACAAGAAGGAAGCCAGGCTACGCTGGATCCTGACACAGACAGGAACCAGGCCAAGTGTCCCTGACTGACTGTCCAGGACCCTGGCTTGCTTTCTTCTGTCTCCTTTCCCCACTGACTGATCCCTCAACTGATCTGTGAACTGACTACTCAACTCAACCTAAGACCCAAGAAGACAATTCTAACATCAAGTAGAAACACAGGGGATCCAATAATTCGCTGGTTCCGATGGGAGGCAAAAATAGCAGGCCTACATTACCTTATCAGACACAAGTAGACAGAAAAACATATTAAGCCTGCATTATCTCATCATTCAGATGCAAGAAAACCAAAAAATATATCCAGCCTATATTAACTCATCGTTCAAACTCAAGAAGACCTAAATATGAAGAAAGAAGCAGTTCTCAAGAGCAGATAAATATATACACTTGAAAAAGATTTATCCCATGAAACAGAACATTTTAGCCTACATCCAATTTGTGCCTCCACTTAACAGAAAAAAGGTGAAAGAGAGATAAAATTAAAAGGGAGAGAATAAAAATTTAAAGCAGAAGCTGAAAACGAAAGAAAGAGTAAGAGCTATAAATGAAATTTTATTCTTCCAACAGATGAATTAGAGAAACTAATAACCAGGAAGCCTGATAAACATTATTAAAAGGGGTGAGGGAGAGCAGGCAATAACTATTTAAATCTTATCTCTATGTGTGGTTATAAAAATGTGCCATGAATAACCATAGCAATAAACTTGGAAGTCTATATGAGTAGACGGCTTTGTAGGAAAATATATGGCCAAAGTGAAATTAAGTTGAGATAGAAAACCTAAACAAATAAATAACCACAGAACTGTTATCAGAGGACTTTTACTAATAAGTAAGCTAAACCCCAACGGTTTTACAGCTGAATTCTAATGAACCTCAAGGAGCAAGTCCTTTCTTATTCAAACACTCTAAGACATATATTTTTAAAAAATAGAAAAACCCTTTCAATAGTTGTATGAGGGTTCTCTATATCTGATATCAAAATATTAGGACAAAAAAAGGAAATTAGATAAAGTGTGAACATCATCAATAAAGTAATGGCAAATGATATATTAAAATGATTTTTAAATATATATCCAGAGACCAGGACTGAGTCAAATGTATTCCAAAAAATCCAGAATGATTTAACATTAGGACATTTATTAACGCAATGTATTACCTTAATTAATCATATAATCACTGTTGAATACAATCATGTCCACAACTACCAAAATGTTTATTGGTATCGTTCATTAGAGAACATGAGCCATTCCATTAAAATCTCTAAGTAAAAATAAGGAATAAAAGGAAAGTTACTAAATATGTTAGAGCATATATCGGAAAACATCCAGGAACCTTGAAAACATTACTCTAAGGTGAAAGAAGCCAGACATGAAAAGCCACACGTATGATCCCACTGACATGAACTGTTCTGAACAGGCAAATCCAGAGAGACAGAAAACACGTTTTTGTTTGCCAGAGGCTGGAGGGAAGGGGGAACGGGAGTGAGTGCTTACTAAGTACAGAGTTTCTTTGGGGGGTAACAAAAATATTCTGAAATTAGGCAGTAATGATGGTTGCACAATGCTGTGACTATACCCAAAACCACTCAATGTATACTTTAAAATGGGGAGTTTTAGGGTATGGAAGACCTCAATACTAATTTTTTTAAAGTGGCAAACAATGTGAAACATCGGAGGCATGTCTACTAAATTCAAAGCAAGACTCTGATACCTGCTATGACCCCGCTCTTCAAATTGTTCTGGAGACTCCAGCTAATGTAACGGTGCACAACAGAGCTCCACGCACTGAAGGACTGAAGGACACTTGAAAACATGCAGTGACCCACCACGTCATTCCCTGACAAGAGGTCTAAATGACTTTATTAACCTACAAATAAAGCTAAAATTAATCCCTCCAAATTAATCTAAAATTGTAATACACGTGATAGGGAGAAAATGAATTTAAAACATTTCAAAACGACAAATCTGGACAGATGTATTTACTAACTAGTGGTCAGTGACAAAAGGAGAGGACACGAATGACATGGTAGATGATACCATTGTTTACGATGATTAACTCCCTTCCTTTAAGAGGTTTATACGTTCTTACTATTGACAAGTGACTGCCCACAGGAGGACACATCTCCACCCTGCTGACATTCGGCTTGGCTACGTCACTTGCTGTGGCCAACGGCACACAAGCGAATGTGACATACAACAAATGGGAGCAGACACTGTGGGAGCCAGTCTATGTTTCCCCCAGCTCTCTTGTTCTCTCTCCTCTGCCCCAAAACTAGCATGTCCCAGACGGGGCTGCTCCTGCAAAATGGAAGACTTACGGAAAGGAGCCACCACAACTGACTCACAGCCACCGACACATAGTATGACTTAGAAATTATTAATTGCTGCAAACCCTTGAATTTTTGGAGTTATTACCACAGTAAGACTAATATGTATAATTAGTAAAATATCTATACATTTTTTCAAATCTAAATAGGAAATACTTGATATAAACAGCATGGAATTTTAAGATGCAGGGATTTATCTTTTGTTTGTTTGTCTTCTGCAGCATGATTCGAAAACATCTGAACCACATGCCCTAAGTTCTGGGACCCTACCTGCCTATTAGTAGGAAGTTCAGTCCTCCTTCCCCTCCATCATCCCCACCCTGGAGTCCCTATCTCAGATATTCTCCCAAACCTCTGAGGATTCTTGTACAAGCATCTCCAAGTTCCCAACACTCATCAGTCTGTGGTTTCTAGCATGTCCCCTGAAGAGTCAAATTTTCCAACTTTGGATTCTGGACCATTTCTTATGAAGTAAAGACTCTCTTTTAGAGATGGGTTAAGAGACCATTGTTTCAAAGCTTTATGAGTAGGTCAATTAAGTCATTTAGAACTGGAATGTTTCCCTAGTTTTTCTATTAGTAAACCCGTCATTCATGTAAAACCCAACCATCGGCCTGATGTAAAAATAATCCATCCAACAAAATCACAAATGAAGTAAAATCCAAGAGTGCAAACCCACATTCCTTGGCTAAGTGTCCAACGTCTGTTCCTAGCTTTTTCTAAGAATCTCCAGACTAACAATCATTTCTCCAGACATTCTCGTGATTCCTGGGAGCAAAGGTCTTCCCCCACTCTCAGCTGAATTTAAACATGATCCCTTTCTAGTCTTTCTAAGGAGGATCCACTATTTCAAACACATATTGAACAGCCAAAGTGCCAATGCAGGGCTACCAAACAAAACAGGATATGACACCTGTGTTTAAATAACTCAGTCTAGCTGGGCGTATGGGTATGAAAACCTCTATGATGCAACACAATACAGGTTGTAATAGAGCTCCATGCAAAATGCAGGAGGCAAGCAAAAGATGTTGGGGCAACTTGAGATGGAGTAAATAAATTTGCCACATAGGAAAACAAAGCTAAGGGGAGTATGGTGTGGACATTCCAGGCTGGGAAATCACCGCCAGTGAAGGAGAGATTCCCAAAAGACTGTCCTTAACTGAACGATAACTAAGACCCACAACACAAAGGATTCTGCCTCTATGGCTGGTCAAGTATATGTATGCCATCTGAAGGACCCCCCAAAAAAGCCCAAGCAGACAGCTTTCTAAAAAGATGCATTAAACCTCCTCTAAAAGCACATAGCCAAAGAGAACGTGACTTCCTAAAAACTGCTCTTTTCTGCCCACCTTAATGTGTTGTCAGTCAGGATGCTGCAACTGAAAACCCATAAAACTAGGTATTGCTCCACTGACATTTCTGCACCAAATCACATAAGAGTTTGAGGCACAGCACCCCTCAGAGATCACCCAAATTGTTGTGTTATATATAATAAGAGGTTGTGTTACATATATAAGATGCATGAGGTCACTCGAGTGGTATGTGAGGAACCCAGGTCCGGTCTCTCACTGCTGTACTACACCAAAACCCAGACACTCCATCTTGTATCTTAAACCATTTCCCGTCAAGAAAAAAAAAAAAAAAAATGCAGCTCGCGGCCAGCATTAATTTAACATCAGGCATAGAAATGCTACGTTTTCTAGGATTTGACATTTTCAGCAATCGAGAATTACTATATTTGGTAAATGGAAATACCACTACTAAAAACAGAATGCTATAAATAGAATGATGTTATTTGTTTCCAAAGACTATCGAGGATGTGAGGGTGATCTGGCTGCGACATCCATCACCCCATTGATCCCCAGGGTTGATTCGGCTGATCTGGCTGGCTAGGTAGGTGTCCTCGTCCTCCCTCACTGCTCCATGTGAGTCCCTTCTGAAGCTGATGCTCGGTCAAAGAGGATGACCTTCCCCAATAGAGGAGAGAACCGTTCTTTGGTCAAGGGTATACGAGTAGCTGCGCTCCCCTGCTAGAACCTCCAATCAATATACTAGAGTGATTTGAAAATAATAATAAAAGTGAGATATTTCATGGAAAAGTTTGGAGGTAAAGTCAGGACTGTAATCCGCGAGTTATCCTGGGGTAAACGCTGTAGCCACAAGCTGCCAGTGAGTATTCTCTGGGCAAACAGGAAATGGGTTAAAGAAGAAGAAGATGAGTGATATAGACAAGCAGGTAAAGATCTCTAAAAGGCCAACTGAGAAACACTGTGAGTGGTAATCAATGGAGGGTAAATGATGTTTCATAAAGACTATGAAATTAATCTACTGTGGAGACTCAGTGTAACATTCTCGTTTCGATACCCTATCCCATTCCATCTACTCTAATCTTTAACAGAAGAGGCAAGGAAGAACTGTCTAGGCTTAGAATCTTTAACAGAAGAGGCAAGGAAGAACTGTCTAGGCTTAGAATCTAAATGATGGGCCTTGAATCCTGGCTTTGCTCCTCGCCGGTCCTGGGGTAAGGTACTCATTCTCTCTGAGCTCCAGTTTCTCCATCTATGACATGGTGGGTACAGGGATTCAAGAAACACAATGTGTCTAATATAATTCCTTAAAAAATGCAGTTCTTTCCCACCCACCGCCCAGTACCTCTTAACTGGCATTGGTTCATCTTACAAAATCTGTTTACATGTTTTTGTGCCATCATTTGACACGGTCTTAAATATATATAACATTCTTGGCGTTTGATAAAACAAGTCAGACACCTACTGAAGGTTAAAGGAGAAGGCATTTTTGGTGTTCAGAACAAAGACCTAGGCAAAGCAATATACTCTACAGAGCTGAATATGCACTAGGTGATCAAATACTTGTGGATGAATCATCACCCCAGACCAAACCTTTTCAAAAACAAGAACCACTCAAGTGAGAAACAGAACAGGGCAAGACTCAATGACCAACAGCAGGTGCCAAGTGGTTACTGTTAATTCCACGCTTACGGCCCACACCACTCAGCTGTGCTTCAAAAAAGCCTTGCACATTCAGCAAGATTCAAAGTGTCCTTGCCTCAAAAATTGCCTAAAGCTTACCATTCCTCTACGACAAGGACTCTTCCCCGGGAATCCATAGGCACCTCACACGAAAATTACATACAGAATTTTGCAAGTGTGATTTTGAATCATCCTACAGAGAGAACCTATCGTACTTAGAGTCCTAAAAATACCCATGGGAGAAAAAAGTTAGACACTGCAGATTCTAAACTGTCTCTCTAAAAAGAGAAAGCAGAAGTACATTTCAACTTTCACAAGCTATCCAAAATCAAATTGCCCTCTAGAGCAGCAGTCCCCAACATTTTTGGCACCAGGGACAGGTGCTCCTATGAGAATCTAATGCCCGATGATCTGAGGTGGAGCTGAAGCGGTGAAGCTAGCGCTGGGGAGCAGCTGCAAATACAGATGAAGCTTTGCTCACTTGCCTGCCGCTCACCTCTTGCTGTGCGGTCTGATTTCAAACAGGCCACAGACCAGTACCGGACCACCGTGTGGGGGTTGGGGACCCCTGCAATAATATATATCCATTTTCCTATATATATTCCTGTTGTGTGTGGGGTGTGTGTGTGTATGTAATTCCTTTTAGCTAAATTTTGTTGAACAAAAGCTATATCTACGATTGCCTCTGGAGAAAGTTAGCTCTCAATCTGTCAGTACCCTTCTCCCCAAAACAACCTTAACTAAAAGTAATATTTTTCTCTTTAGACAGTTGACATTTTTCTGTCATATGTGAAATGTTAACAAAAGCATTTTGAGAAATCCTTGCTGTTTACTTGAGCTCTTGCAAATTGGCTTCAAAACAAGCCCCCCAACCCATGTGAATGGGTACCCACAGCCGCTGCTGCACCAACGTGTGGAAGTTGCCTTGTTTCCAACTTTATTTTATACCTCAGAGTTTATAAACAAATAAGGTTGTAAGTCTTTTTCCCTCATTCACGCCTTGACTTCCTTCCTTCACCTGTCTCTGCCCCTGTCATCTGTACCTGATCTGAAATCCTTCCACTTGCTCTTATTCACAGGGTTTGATTCTGCCTCTGAGCTCATGTGAGACAGCTGGACCAACCGGTATTAAGTTTAAGGTCTTTGTCTTTCATGTCCTTTTTTCCTGCTTTTTTTCCTACTTTTCTTGTCTGGTTACTTAGATGTGAAACTCTTTTGAGCAGTTTGGCTCTAGAATGTCCTATTCCTGCTTCTTCTTTTACTCTTTAGACTATGATCTGACTCTTGGTTTTTGAGTGCCTTTTTCTTTTCTAATGAATCAATTAACCATGGAAATACAAAGGAATCTCCCACATCCAGTCTGAGTCGTGCCAGTAGGAATGTGGATCTGGAGCAAACAGGGAGGTAGCCAGAGGATCTCGAGCTTAGAAATCATTTGTATTTGGGGGTAGGAGGTGGGCATACTTCAGGCTTCTAAAAACTGGATGCTGTGGAGGAGACTGTGTCTCAGGCTTTGAGAAGTTCCACAGAAAAACATCTTTGTGGTAAGGTGCAGATTTCTGAATCAATACAACAAACCAGTATTGGAAGAATTCTATGCATCCTTTAGGAGAAAAAAATGAAGTAAAAATTTTTTCAAACACGTGTGATCTATTTGAATATAGTCACATATTTTCTTCTAATTTAACAAATTCTCATCTCAGGTTAGTTTTAGGTTTGGGTTGAGGGTTTAAGGACACCCCCCCACCCCCAAAGGTAGGGTATATGTGTCACAAATCATTGAATGTGAGAGTACTCTAGAGCAGGGGTCCCCAATTCCCAGGCCGCAGACCAGTACCGGTCCACGGCCTATTAGGAACCAGGCCACACAGCTGGAGGTAAGCAGCAGGCAAGCGAGTAAAGCTTCATCTGTATTTGCAGCCGCTCCCCAGCGCTAGCATCACCGCCTCAGCTCCACCTCAGATCAGGCATTAGATTCTCATAGGTCCCTGGTGCCAAA
Organism: Pteropus vampyrus; assembly: GCF_000151845.1. Lineage (NCBI taxonomy): Eukaryota > Metazoa > Chordata > Mammalia > Chiroptera > Pteropodidae > Pteropus > Pteropus vampyrus. The sequence goes on from NW_011889316.1 coordinate 130,566, forward strand.
AAGGTTGGGGACCACTATAGGACTATAGGAATTACAGATATATTCCTATATTTCCTATACTCCTATATATATATATATATTCCTATAATATACATAAAATTAAATATGTATTAAGCACTTTTCTTCAAGTAATGAAAAACTTGATTATGTCTCTAACATGGCAGACGGAATGGGACAAAATAATTATCACTTTCTATTTATTCTATAGACCGAAAGAGATGTTTTCCAACACATGGGAGATTTAAGCAGCCTAATTACCAGAGTGCTATACTCCCCCAAACCACAAATTAGAGGATATGGGAAGAAAAATCTATTCATTCACACATTAATCCAAACAAACACTTATTGAGTTCTCACTGAGTGCCAGGTACTATTCTAGATGCAGAGGAAAACAAGCTGATAAGAGATTTGCTTGAGGAATCAAGTATTAGGGTGGAGGACAGGGTGTGGCACAGACCCAGGACAAACAGCAACAAGATATAAAGTGATTAACACGTGAATAAGTAGAAACCTGCTGAGCTAGAGTCTAGAAAAAGTGAGAGTAACTCTGCCTCCGGAGGAAGGCTTAGAGAGGGCAGTCTGGTGGTTTCATAGGCTGGCAGAAGGCCTGGGTTTAAATTCTAGCTCTCCTACTAGCTGTACGGCCACAAGAAAACCACCTAAACTCACCCGCGTTCACCGAAAAATGGCAAGGGCGGCCTGTGCCGGGGGCTAGGCTGTACAGAGATCATGGAGAATGTCTGTGAAAGCCCACTATACAGTGAAGAGCCACTCCGTGGAAGAAAAAGGAGATCCTGGCATGGACTCCACGCCAGCAAAATCGTCACAGGTGAAGTGCGGCAGGCATGGCAGGAGAATGTCATCATGGACAGAACATGAGCTGCCCAGGGGAAGCAGCAGGAAATGAGGCGATTCGCATCAGATTCGGAGGGACCCTAAGAATTTGAGGTGCACCCCCACAGGCAACGGCTGAGCTTTTAAAGAAGAAAGTAGCGATCATACATTCAGTTTGATTTTTAAAAAGGCTTTAGAAAAAAACATACAGAACAAATAAAAAGGGGAAGAAATAGGAGATAAGAAAGGGATCACTTAGGGATCCCTTGTCATGGTCTGGGCACACCCTCCCCCCACAACCCTGCCCCAACGGGACCTGAACTACGCGGGAAATGCCACAAAGAGGAAAGGACACATGAGACGCATTGTCAACACTAAGGTCAAATGGGCTGGGATACTCTGAGGAATGTGTCCTAGGTGGAAAAAAAAAAAAACGAGTCTGACCGAGTCTGACCACACCAGGGGGGATCATGTTTCAAACACAGGTAAATTAGAGGATAAGAACTGCAGTTCTAACAACATCTAGCAAACCTAAGTTCAACCACCCAGTGTGCTTGTCCTTAAATCCACAGAGCCCATCCTTAGGACAAGAGGGAGGGCTGTCAAAATGACTGTGTTCAGCCGAGGCTTAAGCCAAGGTCACCGCGTACCTGACGTTCTTACCAGGTGGGAGCTGCCTCCCAGAGCATATTCCGCCTGCTGGCCCTCAGTCACCTGCTTCAGTGATACCTGATTCAAGTCATGTTTCCACTGTCACAAGCCAGCAACCCTCAGCCGGGGAGCTCACATGGAGGATTTCGCACCGTAGTCCGTTTAAGAAAGCCAGACGTGCAAACCACCCACGGGCTGTCAACATGGCCTGGCTCTGACACCTGGTTGGAGGGTTCTTCTTAGGATTCTCCTTTGGTCATCTGAACAAATGACCCAAAGAGCAGAGAGCAAAAGATGGCCATCTGAGCACCCTGAAAGCCTGGGAGCTGCCTCAAAAACAAAGCAAAACCCCAAAATAGAAAGCAAAGTCTTGGGGCTAAGAAATATTACAGAACTTGGAGACAAAATCCATACTTTTCACAGCGATCTACACATACTCATCAAAGTCAAGAGAAGAGAAGATAAAGAAATTAAATATCTTAAGCTCACGCTCTCTGCCCGGCACTATGCAAGCTTTATACATTTTGTCATTTTAACTCTTAAAATGATTCAAGGTCCTGGGAGGGAGAGGGAGGTGACCTTTGTTATCTGTTTTTCTACAAGAGAAATGGCCCAAAGAGATCAAAGGATGGGCCCAAGCTCACCCAGCCAGCAACAAGCAGAGGCACACTCCAAGAGTCCAGAGCAGATGCTAGTGGTCTACTACCTGCCCCCTTATCACAGGAGATTTCATTACATAGCCACCTACCAGGGAGGACACCCCTCCCACTCCCACTGCCACCACCACATTCACCTTTGCATCTGAGCCAGCACCTGGTTGTGAGCAATCATTCACGTTTCTTACAACAGTCCCCGATGCACCAATGTCAGAGAAATAAATCAAGCCACTTCTCCTGTCATGAGATTTTAAGAGCCAGCCAGCTCCAGGGAAGATCCAACATAAAAGACCAGAAACCATTAGCAAACAGCTCCATTTGGCCATCAGCAATCTTCTATGAGCTCTGGAAAATTAAACAACGCCCCGCCATAGAGTCTGAGTGGTCAGATCTCATTGTGCACAGGCACATCTTTATTGAACGTTCCGTGTTAATGCAGGGGGTAAAGGCTTCTCATCCCCGGACAACCCATAGTCACATATATCCTGCCCAAACAGCTTGATGATTCACCATCATTCCTCAATTAATGGATCAGATCCAAATTTGTAATATATAACCGTGAAACTTCATATAGGGAGGAAAGAATAGATTATTCAATAAATATTGATGAAGAATTTGGTTAACCATCTAGAAAACAATTAAGTCATATTCTTCTCTACCGCCAAATGCAAAAATAAATACCAGGTCATGTAAAGAATTAAACGCAAGATTAAAAAAAAAAAAAGATTAGGTGATGATTTATATCAGGGGTTGGCAAACTTTTTTTGTAAAGGACAAGACAGTAAATATTTTCAGCTTTGCAGTCCCTACAATCTCTGTTGCAACATCCCAAGTCAAAGGCTGTTGTGGTCAAAAGCAGCCATAGGCAGTAGGCAACCAAAGGAGTGTGGCTCTGTTCCAATAAAATTTTACTTATGAACACCGAAATTTGAATTACACCAATTTTCACATATCACGAAAGATAAATCTTTTTTCAGCCATTTAAAAATGGAAAATCTACTCTGAAGACTGCTAGTGTCAGGGCTTAGGGATGAGGTGAGTGTGGCTACAAAAGGGTAGCAGGAAGGGAGCCTTGTAGTGATGGAACAATCTGTATCTTGATTGTGGCGGTGCTGGTTACAGAAACCGACACATGTGACAGAACTGCACGGAACTAAATGCACACATGGCCTACACGTAAACACATTCATGTAAAACCAGCGAAATCTGAATGAGTCCTGTGGGGGACACCAATGTCAATTTTCTGGTATTGTTATACAAGATATTATCACTAGAGGAAACTGGCTAAAGGATACCTGGGACCTCTTTTTACACGTTTTTGGTAACTTCTGTGAATCTATAATTATTTTGAAATACATTTTTTTTTTATTATTAACTCATGGGCTAGTCAAGACAGGTGGCTGCCCAGCTTTGACCTCTTGGCCTTTGTTTGATAATTCCTGATTTATGTGAACAGTGTATAAAATCCTGTGGTTGGGAGGGGCTTTCGAAACCCAAAACCAAAATCCAAAAGCAGAATCCATAAAGGAAAATAACAACAGATTTAACATTTTTTTTTCTCTGTCAAAAAAAAACACGATTAGTAAAAATGAAAAGATAACAGCAACCTGGGGAAAGGGTTTGAACGTATATGACTATAGGTTGTTTGCTTTAATATATTAAGGGTCTGGAAATCAATATTTAAAAAAGGAGCCTAATACAAAAATGGACAAATGATATAAATGTGGCCATTAAACAATAATTGTTCAACATCGATAAACAACAAAATAAAAATGAAACGTCTCCCATCGAATTGGCAAAGATTAAAAAGATTATTTCTAATTCTAAAGCCACACTGTTTCTACTATAACACTCTAAAAAAATATTTAGGAAAACAAGAAAATAAAATGGCTTTTTTCAAAGCTCAGAGTACAGAGCCAAAAGAGCATGGAAGAACTTTATAAACAAGAAGAGAGACTATGGGCTGGGTGACAATAGTGTGGTGAGGGGACTCTGTGACTGGTTGAACTACCTCTAGCTAAAGAAATAAGTGCTGATAAAATTTGTGTCCTTTCTTCAATCTTCAGCCACGCCTAAGTGTCATCAATGCCTATGCCAAGGACAAAAATGTAGGAGACATTACCCGCCTCCATTTGTCTTCGATGACCCCAGGGTTTTTTCTCTGTCAGTTGTGACTAACAAGCAGATGGTAATATTTATACCCAGTGAATTTCATTTTACTATGAAAATTCAAGCCCCAGGAAAGCAGGCAGTCCTCAAAATCAACCAAGGAAGCATAGGACGCAAACGGCAGTCAGCAAAACGCTGTGCTGAAACTCAGTGTAAGAAACATTTTAAAGTCTATGCACAATGGTGTTACCAAGGGAGGAGTCCACACAGAAAAGGCAGGAAACCCATTCTTCTTGGGTTTCGTTACAAAGACAACAGCTGCCAAAAGTACAAGTAAAAGGCTTAGAGATCTCCTTCCAGCTGCCATCAGCAAACCCACACACCGAGTTTTTTCAGGGCTCTAGAATGATTTAGACACTAGTCTAAAGATGGTCAGCTCCTGCCCTAAGACAAGATCATCACCTTGGACATATATCCTGGAGATAAGTGTGTATCTGAAGGCATGGGGGTAGAGGTGGAGGGCAGTGACGGATAACCCCGCTCCATGTCTGCTCCTAACCAGCTGAGAGAGTCCAGGCTCCCTTTCAGAGCTTCCATTTCCTCATCTGTAAAACGTGGATAATATTTTATCTTCTGGGTACCTTGGAAAGTATCAAATGAGAGCAAATCTCTGAAACGTGCAGCCAAGCACCTCGCTATGAGTAAGTTCTCCAACTTTTGCCCCCATCCCTCTCTTCCCTTGTCTGCCCTTATTCTTCAACACTGAACATAATCCCTTTCTATGTGCTCACTTGAGCTACAGATTGAGAAACAAAGAATAGAATAAGTAACAGAAGGGGAAATGAATGATGAAGAATGGACAGGATCCAGGAAAGGATCCCCGAAATGAGGCTGATGAGGCTTGCTCTTCCACCATCCCCCTAAAGCCGCCCATTCATCACCCCTAAGAAGATACTTGAGCTCCCCACTAACACACTCGGTAGGCAACCGAGGACCCGCATACGTCAAGCCAAAGACTCACAGAATCCAAAGGTAGAACATATCTTTGCTATAGTTTCACCTTCCCATCCCAGCAGCACCTAATTACCTGCCAATCCTGTTTTTCAGCAATTCCCCCAAAGTGCCATTTTTTCTCACACATCCCCCCTCCCCGCCACATCATGTCTCTGTACAGGATATTTCCTCCCCCCAGGATGACTTCCTTCTCCTAGTTCACCTAACTAATGCCATTTATGCTTCAAGACTCAGCTCCAAAAATATCCCTGCTAAGATGTCTTCTTTCTCAACCAAAGTCTCCGTCCCCAGCCCACCAGCACTTTCCAAGTCTGGGTCAGATATTCCCCGACAATGCTTTCAGCAGGCCCTTGTGCCTGGCCCTTTCATAACACTAACCATTTGCACTATCATTGTCTGTTTACCTACCTACTTGCCTCTGCCACTGAACCACAGGGTCTGAGGAGCTATGGATCTGGTATCAGTTACCTTTCTCCAGTACGGCAACTGCAGCAGTTTGTGTTTTTTAAAGGCTATAAAAATATCTTCTATCGCACATGCCATCAATGTGACCTGGCTGCTGTCCCATCCAGAGCCGGAGTCTATCAATCCACCCTGTTGAATCTGAGCAGGCCATATGAATGCTTTGACCAAAAGAACAGGGCAGAACTGATGCTGTGCCAATTCTGGACAGAGCTCTCATACGGCCCAGCAGCTTCCACTTCCTGTTTCTTGGAATGCTCGTTCTTGGGACGCGTCCTCCAGGAACCCATCTACCATGCTCTCAGTAGCCCAAGCCACATGGAGATGCCACTCAAGTCAACTGACAGCCACATGTGAGTCATCTTAGGCATCCAATCCAATTGAGCCCTCTGATGACCACATGAAAGACACCAAGCAAGAAGCACACAGCCGAGGCAACACACAGAACCACAAAAGATAAGAATAAATTTGCGTTTTAACCTACTTTGTTTTGGGGTGGTTTGTTAAGCAGCAGTGCATAAAGAGAACAATGTCTGCCTGGTATACAGCGGGTACGAAATGAAAGAACAATTAACTCAGCTCTGACGTGATATATGGCACTTAGCGAACACTCAATTTAATAGCTGCTACTATTATTAAAATTATATGGAAGCGAAACAAATGAAAAAAGAGGCTGTTACAAGCCCTGCCAGTGAAAGGGATAAAGAACACTTAAGTCCCCAATGGTGATGAATCAAGCCCTGTGCTTCACTCTCATGTTACTCTAAATTCCAAGGAAATGACAAAAGAAATATCGAAATAAGAATAAACCCATTTAAAAAGCCAGAAAACAGGGATGGATGCTATCATTCAACTTAGAAAAAAAAAAAAAATTGAGGAATTTCTGGAGATACAGAAGATAGGATCAAATTCACAGAAAAATCAAAGTTAGCCAGAGTTAAGAAACCAAAACCTAAATGGGCCGCAGTGGGAAATGGTGACTATGGGGAGGGTGTAGGGAAAAAAAAAAACAACAAATTTAAGAGAGACAGTGACTGAGAAGAGCAGCAGGCATTGAGGTGGCAGGTAGAGGTGATGAAAGAGTGTGGAGTGCTGAGTTTTGAGTGCAACTTGAATAAAGAAAAGAGGAAGCGTATTTGGGGATCAGCTGTGAAATTCTCCATCTGCAGAGCAACTCTGTCCCACTTCCTCAATTCAGAAGAGTCTATCCAGCCTACTACCCTGTTATCAGCCACACACTCTAACAGGAAGCCTGTCCAAGAGTACTTCCAAGGATCTAGTCTCTGCTCTCTTCTTACCTCATCCCATCCCTACCCCCAAGGCTCAGAGCTCTTCCAGCTGCCATCAGTGAACCCACACATCAAGTGTTTTCAGGACACTAGAATGAGTTCCTTTATAACCTTCTCTCTCTTAGCTCTCGCTCGCTCGCTTTTTAAACTGTACTAAAATACACATAAAATCTACCATCTTAACCAGTTTTAAGTATACAGTTCAGCAGTCAAGATGAAGGCCAGCCAACTGCAGAGTCTGTGCACTGCTTGTGAACACACATACATACACAGACATGCGCACTGGGTGGTACGAGAACAAGCCTCATTGCTTGGGGCAACAGTACTTCCCTC
>NW_011889316.1:139198-156264 GCF_000151845.1 Pteropus vampyrus
CTGTGCACTGCTTGTGAACACACATACATACACAGACATGCGCACTGGGTGGTACGAGAACAAGCCTCATTGCTTGGGGCAACAGTACTTCCCTCGCCAAAAAGGCAGAAGCGGCAGAGTCCCACACATGCAGGCTGGACTCAGTGCACTCTGGTCTAGGTCAGGGCAGCGGTCAGCTCCTGCCCTAAGTCAAATCATCATCATGTGCACATCACATTCTGAAAGCAGATTCAAAGACACGACTGCTAAAACAATCATAAGTGAGGTTAAATTTAAATTAAATAGAAAAGTAGAACTATCAGAATGGGATGAAAAATAAACCCACCATTCAGATCAAATCAAGGAATTCTCCCGATATGCAGAGTGAAGATATAATGAGCCAAAAAATATATATATATTTTATTTATATATATATATAAATAAAATTATCTCTGCCTTCCTCACTCTTTCCCTCTCGCAAACACAAATTTAAAGTTAAAAAAAAAAAAAATGCAAGACAGAATGGGAGAACATACATCTCTCTGACATTCTTGTATCCAGAATGTATCTAAAGCTCTAATGGAAGAATCGGAAACGAAGATGACAAGGGGAGAAACTGTGGAGGGGTATATATATTGGTCTGCCATCCAAGCTGTCGATATAGTATCCAATCAAATGAAGACTGTACAAAAAAAATGAGAAGACTCAATATGACTCAATAATCAAGAACTTGCTTGGAAGGAGTTGGAAGGAATTGCACTCCATGGGACATTGTAATGTGCACAGACATTTCCAACAAAATTCTAAACAGTCGTCTCCCCCGACCTCCAATTCTTAAGTCTATAGTTAAAACACGGTGAACCCTGTGGTACTGGAAAGGAACTGGTTAAACTGTACACTCGAATATGGAACTTCCCGTGGTCCACCTGCGAAAGACAAACTAACAAACCGCTGTTGCCCAGCTGACCTGCGGTGCTCTAGCATCACTTTTAACACACTCCATGAAGGTCGTATCTTTTCACTGATACCTTTTTAACAGTTTTTATATAACAAAATCCTTTTCTATCTATAAATTAAAATAATAAGGCACTATGCGTGAATTACCTCAAGGAATATATTTGTCTATCATTATTTCTACTTCACATTAATTTTTAGCCGTAAAATTGATTCTGTTACCTTTTTTCCTTTTTTTTTTTCTATTTGGTTTTCATCTTTGTTTAAATGTCAGAATTTCTTTAATTAGGAATAACGCAATATTTTAAAATATACTTCTGAAATTTGCATGCCATATGCACATTTTGACTAATGTCCTATTTTCTTTAGTCAAAGGCTTATGTAACAATAAATACTTCTAGCCCCTGATCTCCCCTTTCTACCATTGTTTGATCATGGCATCGCATCGTGCTAATTCTATGCCATTTTCAGGGACTTGTGACTGAGGGTTACTGGGATATTTGGAGAGTTCTTAATTTGGTAATGAGCATGTTTATCCACTCAGTACTGCAACATATTTTACTCAATTTACCGATGTATTTCAATAATCAAAGCATTTTTCTCGGTCTTTCTAAAAAAGAAAATATATGTGGTACACACATACAACGAAATATTTGGCCTTAACAAAGGAAATCCTGCCATTTGCAACAACATGAATGAACCCGGAGGATTATATTCTAAGTGAAATGAACCAGTCACAGAAGAACAAATTCGACACGGTACCACTTACGTAAGGCACGTGAACTAGTCAATCTCATAGAAGCAGAGAGTAGAATGGCGGTTGCCAGGGGCTGGGGAAGGGCCAAATGGGGAAGTGTTAAGCAAAGGGTACAAAGCTTTGGTCATGCAAGATGAATAACTCCCAGAGATCTAATGTACAGCACGGAGCCCACAGTTAATGATACTGTATGATATGCTTAAAAATTTGCTAAGAAGGTAGATTTTATCAATAGTGTTCTAGTCTATGGCCATGCCACCCCAAACGAGCCCGATCCCTTCTGATCACGGAAGCTAAGCAGGGTTGGGCCTGGTTAGTACTTGGATGAGAGATCGCCTAGGAAGACCAGCTGCTGTAAGCGTAAAAAATAAAAAATAATAATAATAAGGATTGCAAGCTAACAAGGTCCTTGCAATCTGTGAGGTCAACCAAGGGTTGCCTCGCCTAAAAAAAAAAAAAAAATAGTGTTCTTATCAATAATAACATAAAGAAGGTATAAAAAAACTTTTGGAGGTGACAGATACATTTATGGCATCGATTGTGGTGATGGTTTCACAGGTGTATACCTATCTCCAAACTCATCAAGTTATATATTTTAAAAATGTACAACTCTTTGTGTGTCACACCTCAATAAAATGACTTTTTTTAAGAAGTATAAATAACATTTAAATAATTCTCTCTACATATATGTACGTGTATGTATACATATATATCTCTCTCTCAAAAAGAAAAACAGCCCAATAAAAAAAAAAAAAACGGCAAAAGAGAAAAAAAACGGCATAGATGACAGAGGCTCTGTTCATCCGTCTGGTGACCAAATCAAAGTTGTGACGGAAACAAGAACAGCAGCAAGAAAAAGTCGCCTGGGATCTAGAGGAACAAGCCATACAACTAGGGAGAAGTCCAAGAAAACACCCTGCAACAACAGAAGGTAGGACAGGGCAAGGATGCGGGGCTGCCCGGTCCCCTGCGGCTGAGTGAGACAGAGGCTGCGGCAGCAGCAAACGCCTCTTAAAGGGGCCATGTCCGCGAGGGATTTTCGCGGTGACGGACCTGCTCGCTCTGAGCACCAGTGCTGATTTGGCTGCACGCAGGGGGCACCAGGGACTTACAGGGAGACACTGTCAGAGTGAGGGCCGAGGCAAGACGCTCTGTACAGAAGTGTCGGCAGTATCCATTGTTCCGTTGAGCCCTCCTCCCTACCAGTGCACCAGACACAGCACCACCATAGCCTTGACGTCATCAAACTGGATAACAAAGGTCGCTCCACCGAGAGGATTCCCTGAAACCCTGCCTGCTCCAACTCACGGCCCCACCCAAGCCACTTCCAGGTGTACCCTCAGGGAGTCAGGTGCTCCTTGCTGAGACTCACACTGGTGGCAGCTAGCCTCAGTTTCTAGTGTGGCCCTTTTGAAGCAACTATAAGCACAGCATCTGTGGATCGCTTGCTGAATCTTAACAGGTCGCCCCAGAGGAGTAGAGTCTTGGGCTAAGTTTGGCCTGCAGCTGAACCCCTCTGAGGACTGTGCCACTGGACACCTACTTCACAAATCCACACTAAAAAAACCGAGACTTAGGAGCTTTGCTTAGTACATAGAAACAGACACAGAAAGGCAGCCAGAATGAGAAGACAAAGCAGCAGAAATTCTATGAGAAAACAGAGCAGAGATCCAGAAATAATGGAGTCAAGCAATCTAAATGATGCAAAGTTCAAAATACTGGTTATTAAGATGCTCAGTGAACTTATGGGAAGTGTAGATGAATTCAGTGAGAACTTCAACAAAGAGATAAAAAAAACATAAAAATGTAAATGGATATAGTATGAAAAATAAACAAACTGGCATTTATAAAAAAAATGGAAATGAAAATTATAAAAGGGAACCAGTTAGAAATGAAGAACACGTTATCTGAGATGAGAAGTATATTAAACAGAATAAACAAAGTGAATAAAGAGAATCATATGACCTATACAGAGGATGGGAAAGCCAAAGACATGCAATCAGAATGGCAAGAAAAAAGAAACTAAGACTATAAAAATAATTTAAGGAGGATACGGGACACTATTAAGGGTCCAAATATCCATCTGATCGGCATAACTAAAGAAAATCAAGATATTGAACAGCTGTTTGAAGAAATGAGGATGGAAAACTTCCCTAACCTGGTAAAGGAAATGAACATAAAACCTCAGGAAGCTCAGAGAATTCCAAAAATCAGGGATCCAAAGAGGCCCACACCAAGACACATCACAATTAAAATGCCAAAGGTTAAATACAAAGAAGGAATATTAAAAGCAGCGAGAGAAAAACAAATAATTATATATAAGGGAACACCCATAAGACTGGCAGCAGATTTCTCAAAAGAAACTATGCAGGACAGAAGGGCTTGGCAAAAAAATATTCGACAGGATGAAGACCCGGGATCTACAACCAAGAATAATTTATCCAGTAAAGTTACCATTTAGAGTTGAAGGACAGATAAAGAGCTTCCCAGACAAAAATAAGCTAAAGGAATTTATCACCACCAAGCCAGTACTACAGAAAATGTTGGAGGGACTTCTTTAAGGAGAAAAACATGTATCAAGAACAGGAATAAAGAATAGTAAAAGTATATTCCTATCAACAAGTACCTTAAATAGAAAAGAATTAAGTGCTCCAACCAAAAGATAGAGTGCCTGAAAGGATAAGAAAACAAGACCCCTACATATGAAAAGGAAGGAGATGGAAAAAGATATTGCTTTGATGGACCCAGAAAGTATTTAAGTCAGTCAGAGAAAGATAAACACTTTATGATTTCACATATATGCGGAATCTAAGGAATAAAAAGAACAAACTAATCAAAAACAGATTCACAAATATAATGGACAATTTGGTGTTGGACAGAGGGAAAGGGAGTTTTAGGGGCTGGGAGAATGGGGTGAAGGGCTAAAGAAGTACAAATTAGTAGCTGATGGATGGTCATGGGGATGGGGAGCATGGTATAGGGAATGCAGTTAGCATTAACACATTGGCTAGGTGGAGCGTCAGGGGAGGGAAGGAGCAATTGGGGGGATCATTTTATGAACTATAAAGGTGTCTAACCAATGTACGGTACACTTGAAACTAAATTAAAAAAATAATTTAGAAAATAATAATAAAAAAAGCAAAAGATTTGAAGATACTTCACAAAAGACATAAAAATGGCCAATGAGTATGTGAAAAAAAGGCTCAACATCATTGGTAATCAGGCAGAAGCAAACTAAAACCACAAAATACACCTCCATTAGAATTGATCAAACTAAAAGGGCTTACAATACCAAGTCTTGGCAAAGGTATGAAGCTGCCATCACTCAACTCCACTGTTAGGTATTTACCCAAAAGAAATGAAAACCTGTCAATCAAAGACTTGTTCATGAATATTCATAGCAGCTTTATTTGTGTCCAAGAATTTGTCCATTCTAAGTTATGTAACCTATTGGCATAGAACTGTTCACAGTATTCCCTTATAATCCCTTTTTTTTATTTCTGAAAGGTCAGTAGTAATGTCTACTCTTTTATTTCTGATTTTGGTAATTTGAATCTTCTATTATTCTTGGTTGATCCCATTAAAAAGCTGTCAACTCTGTTGATTTTTTTTTCAAAGAAACAAATTTTGGTTCCATGAATTTTCTCTATTGATTTTCTATTTCTATTCCATTAATTTCCATTCAATTTTCCTTCCTTCTGCTTGCTATAGGTTTAGTTTGCTCTTCTTTTTTAGTGTAGCAGCTTAATTCGTAATAGCGTTAAACTGGAAACAACCTACATGTCCATTAATGAGTGAATGGATAAATTGTGGCAAATTCATTCAATGGAATACTATTCAGTAATGAAATAGTTCTATAGATATAGCAACAACATGGATAAAGATCATTATGTGCAGTGAAAGAAGCCATACACAAACAAGTAGATATTTTATGATTCCAACTATGCAAAAGTCTAGAAAATGCAAATATAGTAACAGAAAGAAGATCAAGTGGTTGCCTAGTGCCAAGGGTGGAAAAAGATATGAACTACAAAGGGGCATGAGAAAACTTTTGTAGGTGACCTTCTGCATCTTGATTGTGATAGTAGTTTCAAAGGTATATGCAACTGCCAAAATTCACTGAATCAAACACTTATATGGTAGTGATTTAAGATAAATGACACTCTACAAAACTGATTTTCAAAAATGCTTTAATCTCAAGTGTTTTTAAAATAAAAAAGAAGAAAATGAAGCAATCTCTACGTATGTCTTAAGGGGAAAAACTCAGCCAAATTACCATTCAGACAAGAATAATACCACTCGGATGTTGTTATATAATGTATATCATCCAGGGTTCCCTCCAGCCTTATGTAACTCACAGAAAAATAAATCAGAATAAAGCCTTTGTTCAAGACAGAAGACATAAGTTTAATGGACAGTTGAAGTAACTGTGAAGTTCAAGGTAACTGTTAAGAAAAGAATTCATAAAAAAGAAAGGGGCATCAATTTTTTTTTTAACAAAGATTGATCACAGGATGATTCAGGATGATTTTTTAAAAAGGGAAAGTAAAAGAAAGCCTAAGGGTTCTCCTTGTTCTAGAGAAATTTATAGATACTAAGTAAATCATGCCTATGGTTTAAAAATATAATTATAAACATTAGTCAAATAGAAACAGGAAATAGAACTTAGGCAACGTACAGTGCCTAAATAAAACTAAACAAAGTACACTTAATCAATCTACCCAAAGTCAGAAAATGGAGGGGGCGGCGGGGGGGGGGGGGGAGGGGAGGGGAGACAGCACAATAAACAGAAAATATAGAATAAATCTAAAAGTCCATACAAAACAGGAGCACACTGAACCCAAGACCAAGTAAGACTTAACCTAAGTATAAATTTAAGTATGGTTCAGTATTAAGAAATCAATTAATTATATTAAAAGATTAATGCAGAAAAAAACAAATTATCGTTTCCGTAGATGCTAAGAAGGCATTTTGAGGCCTCTGTAGTTCTAAAAGCCTGAGATTCTGCAAAAGAAAAACAGCCACTGTGGAGCTCTGTGAGCAGCGAGTGAGAGGGGCAGAACCTGGACCAGGGGGCTTGCTTGATACTGAGGCAAGAGGCAGCAGATGGCGAGGCAGATGGAAGCAGTGCACAAAGACCTCTCATCTGAGTAGCCTGACTGTGATGGGAAGGGTGAGCAGGCAAAAAGTAGTGAGCCTTAGGAAACTTCTCGAACATGAGAGACGGGCACATGAGGAGGAGAAGGCTGGAAGACCTAGAAACTGAAATAAGGGAAGAGATTGGGCTAAGATACAGTAGAGAATGGTTTCATGCCCCTTGGCCTGAAGACTGTGTTTTGTATAAGAAATGCAACGTACAGTGCCTAAAGCATTTAAATGCTCAAAAAAGAAGGAAGAGGTTTGGGAAGGGACGACAGTTCTGTAGCATTGGTGGTGGTTAAGAAAGTGGGCTCTGAAATTAAAAATGAAATCCTCAATAACTTTTTAACAAAGACCCAAGTTCAAATCCCAGCCTCACTTTCTTCTAGCTCCAAGACCTCGAACAAGTTACTTCACCTCTCAAAGCCTACACTTCCTGACCTGTCAAAAGGGAATGAGACAGTAACTATGTCACAGGAGAGTGCACTGAGATGATGCAGTAAAGCTCCCAACCAAAGCAGGTGTTCCGTAAATGTTAGCAACAACTACAAACACACATTACTATTATCTCTGGGTAAAGGTAGGGTAACTGAGGGAGCATATGCTGGATACGTTTCATAAGAAAGAGACCAGAAGCAAGGAAAAGACGGTAGAAGCAACTGTTAGGAAAATGAAAAGCAGTCCCAAGCATATGTTAAACATGAAAACCTGGGCATAGAGAAGACCATGTTAAGTTTTTCTAGAAACAGGGAAAGCTAGAATGTTGACAGAGGATGGAGTATTCCAGGCAAGTTCCAGTCAGTTCAGACTGGAGAAGCAAGCCCTGAAGACCCTAACTTATTGCAAGCATACCCAGAGAATGACAACAGTCCTAAACCAGAACACTGAGATGAGTAAGGAGTGATTTTAACAGGACCTGAAAACCAGTACATCCAAAGGATATCAGCATCTCGCTTTCAGAAGGGTTCCATACTGGATTTAATGCTCTGTTGCCACTATCTTGAAATCCTCAATAACTTTTTAACAAGGGACAAGTATTTAAATTTTGTACTGGCCCTCACAAATATTGTAGCCAATTTTGGATACGCTGGTAAAGAACATTCATTGGATTAACATATACACAATAAAATCTAAGGGCTGAAATGTAGTAAAGAATTTCTCATTATCATCACACCAGAAAACAACTATTCAAATTCTCATTGAAATTCCAACATAAACATTAAAAGACAAAATGTAGTTATTACCTATAAGAGGGAATCCAAGGACCCCTTCAAACATGCTTCAGTCTAGAATTTCTTTAATGCAAAGAAATTCTGATAACCCTCATGATATTCTGTACAATATACCCCTACCATTATGCTAAATTGCAATTATTCACTTGTACCTCCTCTGTTCCCCTTCCTGAACTGTGGATGCCTAGAAGGTAAGGTCATCTCTCATTCTCTACATATGCTTCAGGCATGGTACATGACAGGCCAACATAAATCTTTGGAGAATGAACAATTGCTGATGCAAGTCATGAAATAAACAAGGATTTCTTGATTGGACATGACAGAGAAAGGCTGCTATGTTACATTTTTGCAGCACAGATGCTGATGCCAGCAAGATGACAAGCCCAATTCCTTAGAATATTCCTCTGCCCTAATTAAATAGCCCTGAAGAAGGTCTAGGCTTCCATTTTTGCAATAAAACAGCTATTGCATAACCATTTTTATTCTAATTACAGTAAGATATCATTTACCCGAACATCTGAGACCTGACCTGTCCATTTTAGAACTTAGATATCTTAACTCCCAAGGAACATAATGCCTTACACAGGGCATAGTACAGAAAAGTCGCACACTTGTACAATAAATTTACCTTAGCTCTTCCAGTATTAATATTTCCAGACCTCAGTGACCGTGGGTAACTGGAACCGCAGAAAGCAAAGTCCCACATTAAGGCGGAAGGGCTACTGTACAAGGTTAAGAAACGCGCCCAAGGCCGCAGAGCTAGTAAATACATTTAGCATCTTTCACATGCTATTGCAACCATCTGTGTACATATCCCTCTTCTCTCTGGACCATGAACCTCTCCAAGGAAAGACCTTTTTTTAATTTTTCAACATCTCCAGCATTTA
The DNA here is from genome assembly GCF_000151845.1 of Pteropus vampyrus. NCBI lineage: Eukaryota > Metazoa > Chordata > Mammalia > Chiroptera > Pteropodidae > Pteropus > Pteropus vampyrus. Next base: position 148,147 of record NW_011889316.1, read on the forward strand.
GCACAGAGCCAGGCATGTAGCAGATGCTCAAAAGATATAGGTTTTGAAGAGCGCTTGTACTCCGCTACGCAAACATGCTGTGTGCTCCTCCTGCCTCTGTGCCTTTTTTCAAACAGGAGTCCTGAAACACCTTTTTTTGCATATCTCTCTTGCTCTTATCCACTCTCCACCGCTCTTACCCACTCTCTACCCTGCCCCCCAACACACACACACACACACACACACACACACACACACACTGAGGCAGATGTGAGACAGCATATGACCCCTCTAATGTCTAGTAAACAAACCCAGCAGCTCATACACAAATTAGTTGTGCACTTTTGCCAAGCTGTTATTTACGTACTTATTTTGAGAGACTCTCATTTATCATGAACATCTTCCTTCCCATAACCTCCACTAATGCTCATTTCTCCTCTTTTCTAAAGACCTTTCCCCAACTCTGCTTTTTTTCTCCTAAGCTACCACCTTTCTTATACCATACTGCTATGACCTCCTGCCTTCCATGTGACTGTCAATATCCACTTTGTCTAAAGTCTGAGCTTAACCTCTGCATTCTTCCATTCCCATCTCTATTTGATCCATTGGGGTTACACACCTATATAACACAGGAGAGCATCCTGGGGACACCATTTGCGCTAAGCCTTGAAGTTTGCGTGCGTTTCTACCGGTGGGGTTCAGGTAACCTCTGTCCTGAACTCCTGACTTCAAACTGCATCCTAGTCATCTTTACACCTCCCACTCCCACGCGCGTCCCAATCTGTGTTCCCCTCCTCAACGAGAGCACCAGGCAATATCAGAATCAATATCTAATCAATCAGTATCTTGATTAGAAAACCAGTCATCCCCACCTTACCAAAACTAGTCATCTTTACATCTGCTAATCTTTCTTCTTTCAGGCAACAACTCCAACCTAAAGCAGGCTAACACCTTCTCATATCCTACCTTTCACTGCCAGTCTCTCCTCATCTCAAGCACTGATCACACATTCCCCTGCTCAAAAACCCTCTAGGGCTGGCTTGTACCTAAATAATAAAAACAACCTCCACGTCACAGCATTCAAAGCAGTCTTCAGCCTCCTCCTGATCTGACTTCCCACCTCATCGCTCACTAATCCCCACCTCCAGACTCTCAAAACCCAACTCGATCCAACTCCAGTGGGCACAAGTCTTTTCCACTTCAGGAGCTTTGTTCAAGCTGCTCCCTCAGCCCATGATGCTTTCCCCATGCTGTACCTGAAAGCCTCCTCGAACTTCAGAGTCCTGGTGAAAACACACCTCTGCCACCTTAGCTGATTTGCAGGTGTACACCCCAAAAGTGGGGCTGACCAATAGAAATTAAGCACCCCCTTCTCAATCCTGCCAATGTAAAACTCAATTCTCATTTCACATTTTAAAGTCGATGGACTGGTCAATTTTTTTTAAAGTTTCAAGTGACAAACCAAACTAAAAATAGTGTAAACGAAAGAGAATTCATGGCTGCCTGTAACCAGGAAGCCCAGAGAGCAGGGCTAGCTAGCCTCAGGCACAGGTGGCACAGGTGGATCCAGCGGTCCAGCGATCTTCAGGCTTGCCCGCCTCTTCCTCTCCAGTTCTGCTTTCCTCTCTGGCTTCAGCCATTGTTAGATACTAATCAAACCCTTCCCTCTGGTTCAGACCAGAGTCCCTGGCAGCAGCTGCTCCCTCTCCAGGGCTCCCTTTCTCTGTGGTCCCAGCTCCTGCTGAGCAACCCAACCATGGTTGGAATCCCCACAGAAGCACCTGGATTACGCTAACATTGCCTCCTCCCATTGACCCTCCAGCCTTCAGGATGACGGCAGCTTCCTGCAATTGCTACTCTCTGGTTGCCTCGCTGTCCTCTGCATGTATTCCTGGTGAGATGCCTACAGTAGTTTTTATTCCTTGACTAGATCGCAACCGATACAGAAGTTAACAAAGACCAGGCAAAAATGCACAAAGAAAATGTGGAATGCAATATCAAGGAATAAAAACCACCATCACTACCCTCATCTTTAATAAAAGCTCACTATATATCGGGCACTCCTCAAGGTAGTGTGTTTTAGTGTGTTAGAAATGAACTCACTGGGTCTTCATAGCAACCGTGTAGCACAGGTACCCTTTTATGATGAGAAAACTGAGGGCCAGAGAGATAAAATAATTTGCTGTTATAGAGAGCGTAAGTAGTAGAGCTGGGATTCAAATCCAGACAACCTGGCTCCAGAGCACACGCTCTAAAACACAAAGTCAAGTGAAGAATGTTTTAAGCAAGGGGCTGCTCTTGACTGCATCAAGTGCTACCAAGAGGTCAGGTGAGAAAAGGACTGTGAGGCATGTACTGGACTTAGCAATAAGGAAGTCACAAGGGACCTTGAATAGGCAAGTGAGAAACCAGATAGCAATAGGCTGAACAGGAAGCCAGAGATTAGGAAGTAGAGACAAGAGAAGCAAACCTGTCTCCTAAAAGGTTTGGCTGTGAAGAAGAGTCACAAAATCAGACAGGAGATGGAGGTAAAGGGAGCATCACAGCAGAGGTTTCTTTACTCTTGCTTTGTTTTACAAATAAGAGCGACTTGAGTATGTTTAAATATTGATGGGAATAAGCTAGCTGAGAGAGTCTGCAGACAAAGGAGTGAGGCAGGAGGACAACAGGGCAGTGTCTCCAAGAGGCCAGAGGGACAAGCTGTATAGTTCAGGATCAGCTTAGAATCTCTTCCATTGCAACAGGGAGTAGGAAAGCAAAGATGGCTACAGATGACGATCATTTTGTAATTTGGTGAAAGGAAGTTTGTTTACAGTGGTTTCTATCTACTCTAAGCTAGAAAATGAGACCATCAGCAGAAGGACGGGTGGAGGGTGTAAGGAGCAGAGAAAAGCTTCAGATCGGCCACAGTACAGAACACGAGCCCACTGTGGAAAGAAAGGAGTGCCCGGCACCACGGAGGCCCCATCTGTGGTTGGAAGCTGTGGTTTTACATTGGCAGGAATTCTTAAGAGGCCTTTACACCCTAGGTGTAGGCAACAGATATAAACAAATGGAATGATCCGGGTTCGGTGTAAAAGGAGAGCAAAGCAATTGAGTCAAGGACAGTGGCAGGATCAAGTGACGAGGTGAGCCACAGAATCTAAAGCAGGTAGGTGAATGCAGATGAGGTCAGAGAACAGGTGTAGTCAGTTATTACTGACTGAGAGGAGGGTAAGGCAAGAAAAGATGATATCTGATGGCATCATTTCAGAGCGGGAACAGTTCTACGTGTCATAATGCGAGGGTGTAGCCATGGGAAAGGGCAGCTGAACTGGAAAAAGAGGTGAGGGTGACTGGAAATAGGGTCAAGAAATGGAGGGGTTTGGAGATTTGGACAGAGTCTCCAAGATGAGTACACGATTTGAAGAGATTTGAGGGTTGAAAGATTTTAATCAATAGGAGTGAGAAGCTGGGACGTGAGAAAACGACAGGGTGGAAAGAGGTAGTGGAAGGTCTGTAATGGCCATTTCTTGTTGCCATTTGTCTGGTATTCACTGGTTCCTCCTCCTTCTAATAATAGCATCTTGGTTTTGCTCTGGAAGCCACCTCTGTCATCCCCAGGCACAGAGGAGGTTCCAAAATATTACTAACATTCTATAGCTTAATCTAGGGGGTAGAAACATGAGCGTTCATGTTGTTCTTCTTTAAAAACCAATATAGACACATTTTATTCTTTAGACTACACAGACACATTTTATATACTTCAGATATACATTTCACAGTTAAAACAAACAAACATAAAAATTTCCCTTCTCGGTGCTCTGAAGATAAAGACCTGTTCCCCACCTGGGCAATCAGAGTTACCAAGATTGGTTTCGATGCCTGACCCAATTTAGGCCCATGAGACACTAGCCCAGAGCTTTTGCTGCAACTATCAAGGAAGAGTTGCTCTCTTTCTGCTCGGGTTGTGAAGCTTGTTTGTATAGCATATCCCTTGCTAGCTTGAGAATAAAGCTAAAACGAAGAAAGCAGAGCCAAGATGGAAAGTGACAGATTCTGGACATCATGTGAATACCTAGTTACAGCTATTCCTGAAGCAAAAATACCTGGAGCTTTTCAACAACATACAACAACCTGGAACGAGTATTTCTTTTTCTTCAACCAGTCTGCATTCAGTGTATGTCCTTTTAACCAAAAAGAAATCTAATTCTGTTGAATAGTTGAATAAAGGATTCTCAGTTCAACGGCCTGGGTGATCCTTTCCAAAACCGAAGACAAACCACATTCTCCTTCTGCTCAAGACCCTACAATGACACTCAGTGTAAAGGCCAAAGTTCTCGGGGTGGCCTACCAGGTCTATACAATCCGCCCCACCCTGCCACGCCCTCACCCTATGACTTCCCATTGCTCACTCTGCTCCAGCCACACTGGCCACTGGGCTATTCCCTGACAAGTCAGGAATATGCCTTCAGACCTCTGCTTTGGCTGTTTCCTCCACCTGGACACTCCTCCAGATATCTACTTGCTAACTCCCTCACCTCCTTCAAGCCTCTGCTCCAATCTCAAGTTCTCAATAAGGCCTATCCAAATCCTCCTAACCATGGCCAGTGATTCTGAACGCCCCCCTCCCTGCCCTTTCTCTTCCTTCCATGGCTTTTATTACATAATATAGTATGTGTTCACTAAATGTATCCAATGAAGGCAGGGGTCTTCAACTGGTTGATTCATCTCAAGTTCCTTCAACAGTGCCTAACTCTTAGTAGGCTCTCAAATACTTGCTGGATGAACAAATAAAATGACATGAGCCTCAAAGGCGCAGAACTTGGTTTGTAAAAGACAGGGAGGAATAGAGGACGCTAACCCCCTATCTCCTGATTCTGATATAAGTGGAGTACAAGAGGAAAAGACACCTCCATTTTGAAGACTTCAGAGGAAGCAGTGACCTACAGGGACAGAAAGAGGTGGAAGAGTTCAGTGACGAGACTGAGGATGTGGGTAGGGGTGTTAACCACAGTTGGGACTTGAAAGGGCTTGATGTTCAGTTTGGGAAGGCACACAAGAGCTGGAAGCTGAGTCAAGGGAGAAGTAGCCCAGGGCAGTTTGCGGATCAAAGTAAAAAAGAAAGATAGGCCAGTGGTTTATTTACATTTTAGGTGGAGATGAAGGATGTAGTAGTGATAGAAGGCCTGGTGAGTTTAGCTGGCAAAAGAACTAGTCCTAGCAACCCCAGGCAAATAGAGAAGATTCCTCCCATCACTCCACGGTTTGAATGATTTTAAGTTTTGTGCATGGAGAGACCAGCGCATATGGTCTTTCCCTCCTTCCCGGCACCCCAAAGCCCATTCGGAAGTGTCTGCTAGACTTAGACACAGGCTTCCCTGTTCATGGCACCATCCTGGGCTCACAAAAAGCAATTCCCTTTGCATAATATGATAACACTGCACTATAAGCAACTTGTCAAATCCTCATTATCCAAGCCCCAAACTGACTCACAATCAGGCATCCAGGATCACAACCCTAATGTCCAGAAAGGCAAGAGAACAGGCTTCTTTTCAAAGGCAGACCACAGCACTCAACTTTCCTACCTGCCCTCCATGCTGCCTGGGCAAGAAACAGCAGGGCAAAGGAAAGACTGCCTTCCACTGATAATGATTCACCTCTGTTGCTTCCTAGTTCTCTCTACAGAAATTTCTCCAGAGTTACGAAAACATGTGTGCATGCCAAGATTCAAGGAAAATGTTACTCTCAGTCAGAGAAAGAAATTGCATTGCTTTGCCTCTAAGGAAATTACACTGGTTATTATAAATGAGGCCCTTGGGAGTGATGTGATGTTGATGTTCCTTGCACCTGTAAGGAGAGTTATTAATATTCAATAATTAATAATTAGGTCTTCAAGATTCTCTCTCACAGAACTGTCCCTATAAAGGCAGCCTGCAGTAATTAGAATTGGACCTGACTTCCTGCCCACCAATAAGCTCTTGGTGGTACCGGGCATCTGTCCTCCCACTGCTTATTAGTAAAATGCCCATACTTCTGCATCAGGTATCCTCCAAAAGTGGATCATTAAGCAAATATCTAAAATATCCATCTGCAGTAGCCAGCCTCCAAGATGGCCCCAACGATTCCTAACTTACTGTCGACAGACTTTGCGACTTTAAGTGAAACTACATATTAAAAAAATAATTTTACCATAGGCTAATCGATAAACAAAACTTTCTATAGCATCTCATCAATGTTATAACAAAATGACATTATTCGAGAACTTGCTATATTCATACCCTCTTCCCACATTGTACCAGTAGCGTTGTTGGTCTGTGTGACCAACAGAATATGACGGTGGCATGTCACTCCCAATATTAAGTTACACAAGACTGTGGCTTGAGTACTGGGATCTTTCGCTGTCTTCGATCACTTACTCCAAGTGAAACCCGTTGCCATGTCAAGCAGCCCAATGGAGAGGAACTACCTGCCAACAGCCAAGCGAGTGAGCTTGGAGGCTCACTTCCCAAATCCAGCCTTCAGATGACCACAACCCTACTCAACAGCTTGCCTGCAGCCTCATGAAAGATCTGAGTCAGAACCACCCAGCTAAACTGTTTCCAGATTTTTTACACACAGATACTATTTTCAGGAGCTAAATTTTGGAGCAGTTTGTTACACAGCAATAGATAACTAATTCACTATCTTACACACACCTGAGACAGAAATCGAAAGATTTAACCTACATGCATGTAGGACAATTTCTATTTTCCATAAGAAAGCAACAAATTACTCATTCGATCATTCGTCACTTATTGAATGTCAAATAGGGAAGGTATTTCCAAGTGACATAAGCCTTCGTAGAGTTATAATCTATAAAACAAAGAAATAATTACAAAGACCCATACACACACACCTCAAGCTGCCTCAATTCATTGGTTGCATTAGCTTTTTAAGTCTTCTTGTTCCTAATGCTTTACCCCTCGCTGCCCACTCTTTCATTTTACGAACCCTCTCAAGAAGGTACATAGGGCACCCCTGCCTAGCTATTCTGAGTGTTCGGTACAGGTATATTCATCTTAACTATGTCCTCCCATCTAAGGGGGAGGCAATCCTGATCACGAATGTTAAGAAAAATTCTAATTTCTGCAATTAGTGACTAAGGGGCAACAGTAGCGCTGATACAATCACAGCTCAAGTCCAGGTCACAGCTGAAATGGCGATGGGGGCGGGCGATGCGTCCCCTTACCAATCACTGGACTCTGCTGTCTCTCAAAGCAGCGGGAGGGTTATGCTGTTCTAAGAAAATCAGGAGCTTCTTTCTGCACAAAGAAGGTCAAAGGGCGAGCTTCCCTTCTATCAACAAAACCAGCTTCTGCCGAACCTAAACCGCGTAGGAGGCCGTCAGAGGTGAAAGGAGCACCAGAGAGAAAACCACAGTTGAGTCTCCTGTGGCCGGCTGGGGTCTGAGTCAGATGACTTCTCAGTGCACACAACGAACCTAAACAAAGATCCCTTCCCGCATGACAGACAGGAGGAAGAAGATGACTGGCAGTAAGACCACGGCTGCCCAGTCCTACCACGGAAAACCATTAACTAACTTACTTCTTTGCACCCCCAGCAAACTGGAGCTACAAGTTACTCTGCAGCTCAGCTTCAGGGATGCACCTGGAGGAACCCGGGACCCCATCCCAGGACACAGGCGCCGAGCACTGTACACACACTTCCAGCCCCAACCCGCAGGCGGGACCCCTCCCCACCAGCTGTCACCCGCGCTCACGACCAGTCACAGCCCGGCAAGCCCGTCTCCTCTGCCCGCTTCCCCTGCGGCTGGGACCCCGTAGAGTCCGCAGAGAGCAGACGCCTTTCCCAAAGGCTCTGGGGGCGAGGGCACGCCTGCCCCCCGGGAAGGAGCGCCAGGGTGGGCGCGGCCCGGGGCCAGAGGAGCTCGGGATCCATCATCCCCCAGCTAAGCGCACCCCACCTTGTCGCCGAAGCTGCGGGCCATGAGCAGGTCCGGGCTGGGTGTGCTGTCGCCGCCCACGGCCTCCTCGCTGCTGGAGCCCGCCAGCGGGTGTGGCATGTCGCGCAGGGAGTGGGGCCCCGTGGACGGCAGGGCCTTGGAGGGCCCGCCCGACATGGCGCGGACGGCTCGGGACGCGCAGCCGCCGCTTCCTC
>NW_011889316.1:156628-159583 GCF_000151845.1 Pteropus vampyrus
CGGCCGCTGTCCTCCCAGCGTCCAGCCTCGCCTTCCAAGAGGCCGGCCTTGTGGAGACTGCGCGCCGTCCCCAGAGTAAATGTTTAACGGAAATCAGAGGCGGAAAAAGACGTTGGAGGATGCTGTTCCATTCCACCCGCGATCACTGATGCGCCCACGGGCAGCCACGCCTGGGGCTGGGGGCTTTGGGACACTCACGTGGGTCGGGATCTTCTGCCCTCTGAAATAACCCAGAACGAAAGGGATTACGACGCGTATTATAAGAATGGCATAAAAGGCGATGAGGCCCAAAGGAGAGAGAGAACAATAATTCAAGGAGACGGTGTGGGTGGTTTTTTTTGTTTTTTTTGTTTTTTTCAAATGCACGCTGAGATCCCCGTGCCATCTTGCTTCTGCCCCTGTTTGTGTAATGGTTAAGCCTCAGAAGAGTGAGAGCATCAGTAAATAGAGGGAGTGCTACAAATAATACATGATCCACACCTTGACTGAACTGCCTTTTGTAAGAGGTTTAAGTTCATTTTCATGCTTTTGTGCTTCCTTTCTCGGCCGTTGGCTGAACTAGATTCTCAGTTTTATTTGCTAGCAGAGCAGACATAGTCAAGGCATTACTTCAACTCTTTGGGGTGCAAGTTCACCTTTTTCCACCTTACCTGTCTCTGCAGTTTTTGTTCTTAGGGCCGACTCAGCAGAGATAACTAGTCAGCGCAAGAACAAATAAGAACAAAGTAACGAGTTAGACGGCTCATTGTGAGAGCGCGTCTTTTTCTCTCTCCCCAAACTCTACAGATTTGTCCCATTTCACCTGACAAATCTTGAAGTTGAGATTTACTGTGATCTCCCGTACACTTTTATCTAGAAACAAGTGATGCTTTAGCAGGAGGAGAATGCAGAGAGTTGAAGCTAATCCAAAATAAATAACACTTAGAGACTCGTTGAGCTTCAAAGATTTTCCTTGTTTTCCCTGCTATAATTCGTTGGGCCTTAGAACGGCAAGTTATAATCTTTTACCTCCCCCAACGTGTATCTCTTGGTTGGTGAGAATAGAATTGAGAGGGCACTGGGAACAATTTTAAATGCTGCATCTATCTCAGGAATGCCAATGTCTAGTCCTTTTGGAATCAGGTAAAATTAATAATACTTTTATATTCAAGGGCTGCTTAAAATTACTACAGACCCTGTTCACTGTTCTCCTGATTGGCATTAAAATAAATAGCATGACTATAACTAGAAAGAAGTGTTCTATAGATGGGTATTTCTTATCGGATGGTGTTATTTACACAACCACACCGCCATCATATAATAGAGATATTATTAAACTCCACACAGGTTTCTCCTCAGGACATCGGGGAAGAGTGAAAAGTGAGCCACATTTGAACTCCTGTTTAGTCAGCACAAGTAAGTGACCATGAGCAAGTTGCCTAATGGTAATAAACTTTCTTTCTAACCTACAAAGGACAAGGAGCAGATGATAGTACCTTAAATGGTGGTTGTGAGAATGAAGTAGCATTCTCTAACATTCCTAGCAAGAGGCCGATGTGGAATAAGTGCTCCCCATATGTTAATTCCCTTCCTTCCCCTCTCCGTTGGGTTTTCTCTACTATTCTTAGGATACGATAATCATAAAGTTTTCATAATTAAACGTACCACACTCCAAACTCCTCAGTTTGTGTCAGAGTACTATTTTTCTATGCTCCCACCAAAAACCCAAACAAAACAAAAGCAAAAAAAAAAAATAGAGATCCTAAAAGGCCATATGAAATAGTTTATTTATTTTCCAATTTCCTGGTTGGTCAGTGGCATCTGGCCACAATGATCCAGTGGGTAGTCATCAAAACTAAAGAAAGTGAATTTCTATGGAAAACATTTTGGTATAAAGTTTCCACCATTCAAATTTAGCCTAGGACTGCCTATTCATATTCACCACTTCCTGTTGTATTTCAGTGTTCCTTGTGGTGGGAAACTGTCACTGAAATAACGTTAAGTGTCCCAGAGTATTTGACTAGGCTTCTTCTAAAAGTTTCAAAGCTACATGGTGCTGAGGAGGAAAAGCCAAGTTTTTGCATCAGAGAATTTTGTAGCGTTTGGTGGAATCTGTGGAGAGAAGCTTGGATTTCTAGGGCTGAGTTCTGAGGGAGAACACAGTGGATGTATGTACATGGGGCATGGGGAAATGCCACCAGAACCAGAGAACACAGCATGGGGCCTTCCCCCATCCATAGGTGATCTTGAGCACCGAGGCTGGTTCATTTCAGGAGACAGGGCCTTGGGTTCCAGGATTTGGTAAGTTTGCCAAGCTGGAATCCTGTAAACTTCACTAGCAAGTCTGTGAGGATTTTACATGAGCACCCAGACCTCAGAAACAAAGCGGAGTCACAAAGGAGCATTCTCTCCTTCTCTCCCCTGGTACAGCATGTGCTTAGGCTGTATTCATGTTTGTGTTAGCTGCTTACCCTCTTCTGATTTTTAATACAATCATAGCTTTATTCTATACGGCATCCCAAACCCTGCCTCAAAATAACACCAGCACTTCTGAAGTGGACGGCTGATGAGGACAAAGGAAGTTTTCAAAGAGCATTCAGAGTGACATGGAGAAAGCCACAGAGGGTTGTCTCAAACAAGAGGAGCAACTGAGAAGGCACTGTAACCAACAGAGGCAAAATTGTGTGGATCATTTAATTCAGTCAACAATATCCCAGGAAAAAGCAAAAGCCAGCAGGTCCACTTGAGGCCTGGATCTGAAGAGTTTTGCAAACAAGAAATTGGACCTTGCCCCAGAACCAGCAGAGAGATCTGTAGGTAAATGATGGGATTATTTTATCTTCCCATAACAAAGTACCTGGCTCCAAAAGCAAGGAGACCCTCTGCAGTGAGTAATGCAGAACAGATCATGGACCAATGCCTAAGAACCAGCTGTGACTTTCTTAAAATGCAAATTTCTGGACTCCATTTAAGAGA
>NW_011889316.1:160803-163613 GCF_000151845.1 Pteropus vampyrus
TCTCTCTTCCTCCCTCTTCCTTCAAATCAGTGTTAAGAGGATCTAATGTCTGGAGCTGTTAGAGCCATCTTGTGGCCAAGAGTGGCAACATTCTCAGTACTCCTGAGGACAGCCAAGTATCCGGATAAATGGAAAGAGCCTGTGTCTTTGATGGCATCATTGAACCACTCCATCTAACTCAGCGGTCCCCAACATTTTCAGCACCAGGGTCCAGTGCTCCTATGAGAATCTAATGCCTGATGATCTGAGATGGAGCCGAGGCAGTGAAGCTAGACTGGGGAGCAGCTGCAAATAGAGATGAAGCTTCACTGTCTTGTGCGCCGCTCACCTCCTGCTGTGCAGCCCAGTTCCTAGCAGGCCACAGACCAATACCCCTCTGCAGTCCAGGGGTTAGGGACCCCTGACCTAACTCCAGATTTCTTAAGTAAACAATAAACACCCATATGGTCTCAGTCAGTTTCATTGGGATCCCTGTATCATGCCGCTGAACTCATCCTCAGGGGTTCAACAGAAGAGGAAAACAAGCACGTAGAACGCCTAAGAAGAGAGCCCCTCTTTGGGCCTGGCCCCCGAGTTTGTTGAAAGAGAAACTTCTCCCTCATTAGGCATAGTCATTTCTTCCCAAAATCTAGTTAAGAAGTGGGGATCTACTTGATTAGAGGGTAGGAAAAGATTGAGGATACATTCCAGATGAAGGATGTAAACGTAAAAATAAAATATTAGCAGAATATTTATATAACCTTAGAGAGAGTGGAGACCATAAGCCGCACTGGCAATTGGAAACCTAGAAGCTGGAAAAGAAAATATAGAGACATTTGATTACAGGAAAATTAAGGAAATTTGATATTTAAAATACCACATATAAAAAGACAAATTGTGTTGGGGAATAAAGGGTGATTGTTAATGGGTACGAGATTTCTTTTGGGGTGATTAAATGTTTTAAAATTGCTTGTGGAGATGGTTACACAACTCTGAATATATTAAAAACCATTGAATAGTATACTTTAAATGGAAAATTGATGGATATGTTAATTAGCTCAATTGAAATAATCAATTCACAATGTATACTGATATCAAAACATTACATTGTACACCTTCAGTATATGTTATTTTTATTTGTCAATTATACCTCTATAAAACTGGAAAAAATAATGTAGATAAATAAATAGGTGAATTGTATGATATGTGAATTAGAACACAATAAAGCTGTTACCAAAAAAAGACAAAGGATAATCTAGAGAAAATTATTTGGAACACAAATGACCCACTACATATTAATATCCTTAATATACACAGCCCCTACAACTTAATAAGAAACAATCAAAAACTGACAAAAGGATAGGAATAGTCAATTCAAAGAGGAAATAGAAATGGCCAACACATACGAGAAAGAAATGTTCTATCTCACTAGAGATCTATAAAATGTCAACAAAAGAAAAAAGATACAGTGTATGTTTATCCTACTGGTAAATATTGAAAGACTAATAAATTATAATCAGATAAAGATTCATGCTTTATGAGGCATAAAATTTAAACAATTTAGGGGCCCTTTTCAAGAAAAAGAATTTAAAATTTCAAATGTAAAACTTGGTACAAAGGTGAATTTTTATTTAGCATGAGAAAATAAATCATCACAATTATAAATTTTATGAAACTGATATCACAAATATCACAAAAATTTTTTAGATTATTAACTTCCAAACATACCTCTGCAATACCATTTTTCATAGTCTTTGGATTTGTATTCTCTAAGAACTTCACTAGACAACTTTTATAATATTTTCTACAGAGAGAATAGGAAGATAATGACGTTTTTCTTCTAGCATGGCTGATTGAAATCTGTGTTTTTATTACTGATAGCTTAAAAAGTTTATTTCAGCCGCAAATTCATTCTTGGTAATGTGTAAGATCCAATGTATTATGTTAGCAGGCATAAAATATGTAGCTTACCACCAAACGTACCTGCTGTTTGTAGAACTGCAACAGATTTTTAGCCTGTAAACCCAGGAATTCTTATTCTGTTTCAAGTAAGTTCCACCAAAAGAAAAAACAAAAAACAAAAAACTGTATGGTGAGTTTATAATTGTATGTATTGTTTTATCAAGGACATTCCCAATAGGAGAGAATTTATCAATGAGAATGGAATCATTTGCTTATAATTCTGTAACTTTAACTATAGAAAGAATTTTCTACAGACCAGCTCTGGCTCCATACATTTCAAACTTTGTTTCTTCTTTAGTAACCCATAGATCTGGTGTCAGGTGTCAGAAGACTATTTCATTTCACAGTGTTACCTCTGGCCCTTTATCTTCACAGGAGTATACCTGGAAGCTCTTCCCACACCAGGTTGTCTAGCAATAACCTCACAGAAGTGACAGTGAACTTGCTAAATACATCTTGCTAAACTTAAATAGATGCATCCCAACTCAACTTTTAAAAATGCCTGCAGCCACTACAAGGCCATCCAACCTAAGGGGAAGTGTGAACAGAGGGAAATTCAGAGTGGAAAGGCACAGTTGTCTTAACTGGTTGCAGATAAACTAACTTACTTTTTCAAAAATTACAAAAATAATGACCCTGTGAGCACATTGCCAAGACTTGTCCTACGGCCTTGGGGTTGGGGGCAGTTAGGAGGTAGGGATAGATATTCAAGTAAATGTCCCTAAAACTTCATCAGCTTCACATGCTATCTACCTCCACAACCACTGCTAGTGAGGGTACAGGGAAATGGGTGCTTTCAAATAATGTCAGCACAAATGTGTAGTGCTATCAAAATAAAAGCACTAGTACCTAAGGGTATATGTGCAAAG
>NW_011889316.1:164273-166423 GCF_000151845.1 Pteropus vampyrus
AAAAAAAATCTCAATTCTATGTATTAGAATTTTTTTTAACACTTCAGAATTATGTCTCTTTGCTGTTAACTTTATATACAATATGTATTTTTAACTGGAGCTGGTATGTTCTCAGCATCTTAACTTTGATGATGATCTTAAAAGTTTTCTTAATATTCCGAACACATTCTGAATATAAAATATAACAGCATAGGCTGAGTCATCTGGATGACCTGCATTTAATTGACGAATGGAACAGATATTAGTTCCCACATTTACATTTCAGATCAAGAAACTACCAAATATTTTGACTCTAATTTTCCGATGTCGATGATGAAAGAACAGCAGCAAGCTTAACACAGGTAAACATATGCCTAGTCAGGCCCATCTGCGCATTTGCGGGACCTGGGGCGAGAGTACAGATGCAGGCTCACATTCCATATGTCTAAATATTGAAAGTTATAAATCAAGCTAACAAATACGTGTAATGCTATGGCTTTGAAAGGGCTGAAAGTTGGCTAAATATCAAAGACAACTAACTTTGCTATTTTTCACGTCTGTGTGGTCTGTTGATATTTGATATGAGTAATAAAATAAATACATAAACAGTTCATAAAATTTCTTTTTCCTGCTTTTATAGCAGCAAAATAATATTTACATTGTTATAAGATTACAAGACTTTTCACATAAATTGTGTTCCATCGATAGTGTTAAAAGATAAACTGAGGCGTATTAAAATTTTTAAGAGTTTAAGAAAAAAATCAATTCCAATTGGGCAGCAACACCAAACTGGAAGTGGTTAGAAGAACACTACCAACAGGAGCTGGGGAGAAACTTTTATAGAGAAGAGGCAAAAGCAAAATAAGATAATTGACTGGCTGTTGCTTAAAGCCTAGTTGGCTGTTTGTAATTGGTTGTCCTTAGGTTTTAATTTTGTTACCTTGAGGCATTTACTGGCTTAGATTTTGGGTTGCTTATGAAGGCCACCATGGCATTAGAGCCACCTCAGTTTAATGGCCTCCTTGTTTAATTTAACAGCAATAATGTCCAATTGGACAAACTTTCTTGAGTGATGTAGTTCTTAGATAGTTTTGTTTTTGTTTTTGTTATTGTTTTTGTTTTAATTTGGAGAAAACATGTCCTCTAGTAAGGAAACAACAACTGAAAATACCACGGGAAGGTGACCTTGCCTGAAAAAAATCCTTTTTTTCCGTTATGACTTCCTTGTCCCACCCCTTCTCTGTCTTTAAAAACCTTACCTTTTTTGAGGTTCTTTGATGCTCCTTTCTGTTTGCTAGGTGGGATGCTGCCTGACTCATGAATCATTGAATAAAGCCAATTTGAACTTTAGTCAGTTGAATTTTTATCGTTTGACACATGGTACATATAAACCTACATACACACAAATATAAGAATCACTTGCTTAATATTGCACAAATATTCCTCAGCCACCAGTACAACTATTGTGAATACTGTATTAATTCGTGAGGAACTCCAGAATCACAAATGAGAAGACAAGCCAAAAAAGGGACCTTTAGCACTAAACAGAAATAATAGTTGGTTGTGCAAGAATGTATTGAATTCATCGAATCTCAGAGGAAATATTTGCAAGTTAAAAATTTGTCTTTTCTCTTACTTCCGCTGCTGATCTATTCCCTACACTAAAAAGCAGTGTCTACTTCTGACCTTCTGAAATAACAGAAAATACACATATTGGTCTCTGTCCCTCTCACCCCTCATTCCTGGCACAGAGCTCCTGAAATCCTTGTAAATTCTTAAGTGATAAGAGCACTAGTAGCATTCTTTTGTTCTATTATTTGATCTTTGACATTTGAACTTTAAAATGTTTCTGTAACTCTTCACTCCTGCCTTAGACATTATACAGATTATCATCAGTCCAGTATGCGTCAGTGCCTGGTTTCCAGTCAAGTGTAAGGCCTCCTCAAAGAAAACCTCTTCGTGCCCAGACTGCTTGACACCCCTCCTGATGACCACCTGAAATTCATTACCATAATTATCAATACTAGTTGACTCGGCAAAATGGACCAATCAAACAGGTAAGCTTGCAGGGCTTCTTTCTCTCTTGTGATTCAGTTACATTATAAAAATATACAATTTTTCTTTGTTCTGTGGAACACTTCTGGGCTTTGCCTAGCTGTGTTTCCAGTGTG
>NW_011889316.1:166473-168542 GCF_000151845.1 Pteropus vampyrus
GGTGAAATAATATGTATAGTAGAATCATTGTATAGGAATGTATAAATGTATATATACATATATGAATGTATATGTTCATACAAGAATAGGAAATTGCTTGACAGGATACGGACCAGACCGCTAGGGTTTTTAACTTGGAGTTGAGGGGGCAGCAGGACAGAGCAGACCAAATTAACATTTCTTTCTACAACTTCATATTGTTTACTTGCACACATTACCATGAGCATTTATGTATTTTGTAATTTAAAATTTCTAATAAGGAAAAAAATGTTAAAACATATGAAACATCGGAGTTAAACATATTTACAAGGCCTCCTACTTCTTTTCCAAGGCTAAGCAATAGGTGTCGGCCAAATTTTTGCTTGCCTTTCTCCACTCCTAAAGTGATATAATTATAAAAAGAACACTTAAAAAAAAAAAAAAGTGAAGAGCACTTTTAAAAAAAAAAAATCTTATGACAGGTATCATTTTCTATTTCAAATTACATTTATGTGCTACTCAATAGCAACAAGGACAATTTTCAGGTACAATCCTAGACCTTATAGCTCTGTCACACTCTTCTCCACTTGACATACTTCTTTTTGCCCTACCTCACTTGTATCAGATGTGAGACGTGTGTTAACAATCGGGGGCGAATTTATGCCATATAATTTGAGGTGCACTACAGAAGCATTTCCAATTTTAGAAAAAAAAATCTCAATTCTATGTATTAGAATTTTTTTTAACACTTCAGAATTATGTCTCTTTGCTGTTAACTTTATATACAATATGTATTTTTAACTGGAGCTGGTATGTTCTCAGCATCTTAACTTTGATGATGATCTTAAAAGTTTTCTTAATATTCCGAACACATTCTGAATATAAAATATAACAGCATAGGCTGAGTCATCTGGATGACCTGCATTTAATTGACGAATGGAACAGATATTAGTTCCCACATTTACATTTCAGATCAAGAAACTACCAAATATTTTGACTCTAATTTTCCTATGTCGATGATGAAAGAACAGCAGCAAGCTTAACACAGGTAAACATGTGCCTAGTCAGGCCCATCTGCGCATTTGCGGGACCTGGGGCGAGAGTACAGATGCAGGCTCACATTCCATATGTCTAAATATTGAAAGTTATAAATCAAGCTAACAAATACGTGTAATGCTATGGCTTTGAAAGGGCTGAAAGTTGGCTAAATATCAAAGACAACTAACTTTGCTATTTTTCACGTCTGTGTGGTCTGTTGATATTTGATATGAGTAATAAAATAAATACATAAACAGTTCATAAAATTTCTTTTTCCTGCTTTTATAGCAGCAAAATAATATTTACATTGTTATAAGATTACAAGACTTTTCACATAAATTGTGTTCCATCGATAGTGTTAAAAGATAAACTGAGGCGTATTAAAATTTTTAAGAGTTTAAGAAAAAAATCAATTCCAATTGGGCAGCAACACCAAACTGGAAGTGGTTAGAAGAACACTACCAACAGGAGCTGGGGAGAAACTTTTATAGAGAAGAGGCAAAAGCAAAATAAGATAATTGACTGGCTGTTGCTTAAAGCCTAGTTGGCTGTTTGTAATTGGTTGTCCTTAGGTTTTAATTTTGTTACCTTGAGGCATTTACTGGCTTAGATTTTGGGTTGCTTATGAAGGCCACCATGGCATTAGAGCCACCTCAGTTTAATGGCCTCCTTGTTTAATTTAACAGCAATAATGTCCAATTGGACAAACTTTCTTGAGTGATGTAGTTCTTAGATAGTTTTGTTTTTGTTTTTGTTATTGTTTTTGTTTTAATTTGGAGAAAACATGTCCTCTAGTAAGGAAACAACAACTGAAAATACCACGGGAAGGTGACCTTGCCTGAAAAAAATCCTTTTTTTCCGTTATGACTTCCTTGTCCCACCCCTTCTCTGTCTTTAAAAACCTTACCTTTTTTGAGGTTCTTTGATGCTCCTTTCTGTTTGCTAGGTGGGATGCTGCCTGACTCATGAATCATTGAATAAAGCCAATTTGAACTTTAGTCAGTTGAATTTTTATCGTTTGACACATGGTACATATAAACCTACATACACAC
>NW_011889316.1:169547-201251 GCF_000151845.1 Pteropus vampyrus
AAACTCTAAGACCCATGAATAAATTTTTGTCATTTATTTTTAACCGAAGCCTCCAGATTCTTTTTGATTATGTTTGACAGGAGGCAGCCCTTTCCCTCTCTCCATGAGGAGTCATAGTGACCCAATTCCTTGGTGTCTGTGCCACATAGACGGGGCCTGCAAACTGTGGATGAGACCTGAATCCACATGGGGTCTCAGTCTGCAGCAGTTGGCAGATGATTAGGTCATGAGGGCATTAATAAATCCTATTTATTAATCTCATAAATGGGATTAGTGACTTTATAAAAGAGACCCCATGTGAAGCTACAGCAAAAGACAGCCATTTATGAACCAGGAAATGGGTCTTCACCAGAGCCCAACCACGCTGGCACCTTGATCAAAGACTTCCCAGCCTCCAGAACTGTGAGAAATAAAAATCTGTTGTATATAAGACATCCGGCCTATGGTATTCTGTTATAGCATCCTAAATGGACTAAGACAGTCCCCAGTGATCTGTCCTCCTAGTATTTACAGCCTTATAGTCCCTTTCACACTGCATAAAGGTTGATCTGTGTGACCAACAGTATATGGCAGAAGCAATGGGTATGTCACTTCCAAAATCAGGTTATAAAAGACACTACGGCTTCTATCTTGGTCGCTCTCCTTAACTCTTATATCACTTGCTCTGGCTGTGAGTTGCCATATCGTGAGCAACCCTATGGAAACTCCTGCGTGGTGAGGAACTGAAGCCTCCTGCTATGAGCCACATGAGTGAGCTCTGCAAGCAGATGCTTCCATCCAGTCGAGCTTTCAAATGACCATAGCCACAGCTGGCATCTTGACTGCACCCTCACAAAAGATCCTAAGCCAGAACCACCCATCTATGCTGCCTGGATTCCAGCCCCTCAGAAACTGTAAGAGAATACGTATTTCCTGTTTTAAATTGACAAGTTTGGGGGTAATTTGTTATAATCAATAGATAAATAATACAGTAATCATCTCAAATTTCTACACATTTGACTCTAAAGCCTGTATAGCCTAATGCATTTCCCATTAATATTTTAGCACAGAATAGCAAAAGAGGATTAAGTGGCTTCAATTGGAAACTGGAGACTCTTCTCGACGCCGTTTTGATATTGAAGGTTTATAATAATCATAATAGCTTCGCAAGGAAGCAATTCGCACACTGCTACCTCACATTTCCTTATCATTTAATAGAGCCACAGAACTGTAACATGCATTCCTTTTATCCTGGACTTTCCCATAGTAGATATGTAGGAGCTAAGTATTTATCAGCTGACTTATTGACCAAGTATCAAGATATTCAGTAAAACAAAGATCTTTCATAATTGCTGCCATCAGCACCATCTGTCTCCAGAACCCTTTTCATTTCATAAAACTGAAACACTATACCCATTAAACAACTCTCCATTCTCCCCTTCCCCCAGCCCCTGGCAACCACCAATCTGCTTTCTGTCTCTACAATTTTTTTTGGTCTCTATGATTTTGACTTCTCTAAGTACTTCATATACATGGAAACACAAAGTAAATAGAGTTCCTGGACCCATTTCTGACATTGCGGGGTGGTCCCGCACACCAATAAGCAATTCTCAGAATTGAATTCAAAGAATTCAACTCAATTCTGACACTCTCTACCTGGGGATAACATTGGATTCCACGGGTTGAAGGGTCAGTTCGACAAGACTCCTTCCCTCCCAACACACACTTCAGACACCAGACACAAGCCCAAACCTGTGCTTCTGGCCAACTGGCCACAGATTGGAGTTCCAACGACCCCTCCTTGGGTTTAATTAATTTGCTAGAATGGCTCATAGAAGTCAGGAAAACCCATTTACTCACTAGATTAATGATTTATTACAAAAGATATTAAAGGATACACATCAACAGCCAAATGAAAAGATATACAGGGCAAGGTCCCGAACAAAGGAGCTTCTGTCCTCATAGAGCTTGGGGCCTGGCACTGTGGCACATGCAAGCATTCCGGCTCCCCAACAGGGAAGTTCTCCCAACACCCCTCCTTTTGGGTTTTTATAAAGGCTTCAGCACATAAGCATAATTGATTAAATCATTGCCCATTGGTGATTGAACTCAATCTCTAGCCTCTCCCATCCCAGGAAGTCAGGGGTGGAACTAGATGTTTCAACCCTCAAATCATTTTGTTGGCTCCCCTGGCAACCAGTCCCTACCCTTAGGTGCTCTCCAAAAGTCACCTCATTAACATTACAAAAGATACCTTTATCACTCTCAATACTTGGGAAATTCCAAGGGTTTCTGGAGGTGTGAGCCAGAAATTGTGGCCGAAGGCCAATATATATGAGAAATATATATATTTGGTCATCTGAAAGACCAATTATATATTTCTTATAAATCACAATATCGCACACAGTATTTGTCTTTTTGTGACTAGCTTATACCACTTAGCATAATGTCTTCAAGTTTCATGCATGCTATAGCATATGTCAACATGTCATTTTTTAAGGCTGAATAATATTTAATTGCATATATATGTCACATTTTGTTTATCCATTCATCTATCGATGAGCAGTTGGATTGCTTCCACCTCTTGGCTATTGTGAATAGTGCTTTTATGAACATGGGTGTCCAAATACCTCTTCAAGGCTCCGCTTTGAGTTCTTTTGGGTATACATCCAGAAGTGGAATTGCTGAATCACATGGTAATTCTATTTTTAAATTTCAGAGTAACTGCCATACTGTTTTCCTCAGCAGCTGTACCATTTTACATTCCCCGCAATGCACAAGGGTTCCATTTTCTCCACGTCCTCACCAATACTTGTTATTTTATTTTCCATTTTTGTTTACAGCAGCCATCTGATGAGTGTGAGGTGGTCACTCATTTTTATTTCCTTTTTATAGATGACAGAACTGAAGCACCAAAGAGTTAAATGAGGGCTTACGATCATTAAATGTCAGAGCAGGGGTTTGAACTCAAGTAACCTGACCCACTATTAACCAATAAATTGAAAGTCTTGTGAGGTACAAGTTCCAAAAACTCAAGAAGAAGATAGAGGGGTTCAAGGGCTAACACCCACCACTAAAGGGCAAAATGATTAGCAGCAAGTTAAATTCATCTCTGTCCTGATGTTCTCCCCAGCCCAATAAGGCTGAACTTGCCAGGAAATTGCAAAATGTTCTGAAGGTGGAACTCTTTCTTTCTCCTTAAATAAACTCTGTCTGAAATGTTCACGAGGGACTTATACTGGAGCTTTCTTATGCTCTAGTTTCTGTGTTGTCTGGTCAGGCAACCTAAAACCAAAAAGTTCTCCTATACATCTTGGACATCTTTTTAGTCACTCCGGGGCTCGAAAAGCCCTCTTAACTGAAAAGGGATGCTGGCCAACTACCAAAATGCTCTTGTGTCACAATTTATATCTAGATTAAAGGAGTCAGCAAGAGTTGATCTCAGAGGAATTCCTTCCTCCACAGCAGAAATGATGTGTGAGGTTTAAAAACCTGGGCTGTAGTATCTGGCAGACTTTAGTCATTTTAACCTCTGCTGGCTACTTGACATAAAGTAACTCAACATTTCTGAGTCTCATGTACAAATCAGGGATGACAGACCTGGAGCTGACGCACAGGAAGCACCTAACACTCAGAAGATACTCAATAAATGCTTGGTAGTATTATTACTTCAGTCACAGATCCATAAACAACAAAAAAGTGCATGATGAACATTTACTATTAAGCAAACATCGATTGCTAAGAATGTATGTTCAAAATCTAGAAAAGATGCAAAACGGATTAACGGCCACAGAAAAGGCTGCATATATCAATATTCGTACTTTAAGTGCCGCCACAGAAAAGGCTGCATACATCAATATAAGGTTAGCTTTTAATGTAAATGTGCAAATCTATTGTGCTGGATCAGGCATCAGGTGAGATCCCACTGGGAGGGATTTAGTGTTTTGAGATGTAGCACACTTATTTCTTAAATACAGATTATTGAACAGTAGTAAAAACTTGTACATGTTTAGTGCTTTTCTTATGTTTAATTACGCAAATTATAAAAGAAAAAAAAATATCCCTGGGATTTGTGTGTATAAAGCCGCAATTCGAGATAGTTGTTATGGCTTGAAAGCTAGCCCAACCTATGAAGACTCGCCCTTCTAGTCCCAGCAACAGCTAGCGGGGCCTCAGTCCCTGCCTAAGTGTATTCATTCACAACTTCGCAGGATCCGCTGGGCTGGTGGCTTTTCTCCCGGGAGCTGCCGGCACCAAAGCGCTACCACGGGTGCTAGGGACCCAGCTGTTCTCCGCCACGCCCCTGCCTTGCTGAGCCAGTAAGATACATCACCAGGCCCCGCCCCGCTCCGCCGGAGCCCTGTCCCCCAAAGTGTGGCCTGCATCTCCCATGAGCCTCTTTGGCTGCCACTCTTCGGAACGGAAGTGGGGTATGCGCTGAGGCGGCAGTTAAAGTACGAATAGCCGTGGGCAGCAGCCTTTGGGTCCTGGTGGGAGGCGGGACTTCCGCTCCCTCGGGTTTACGTCATCAGGAGGCGGAAGCGCAGTGGGGGCGGGAAGGTTGTAGAGCCGCACGCTGGGCTGGGTTTGCCGGTCTTTAAGTGGTCGCGCCCCCTTGGAGAGGGCGATCCGACGGCAGGGTGGTCCCGGGCGCTCTCGCGTCCCCGGTAAGTAGGACTGTTCGGCGGCGCCGGGGGATGGAGGTGTGTGGCTCCGGCGCTGACCTGCTGCGGTTGTCTTTGTTGCCACTGGGCAGTGGTCTCCCCGCTTCGCTCGCCTCCCGAAGTTTCTCACTCCTGTCTTCCGTCTCGGCCGCAGCCCTGGTCCAGCCTGCCCTCCACGCCCGCCTCCTCTGATAGGCAGGTCCAGCCCTGTCACATTCCTGATTGACGTTCCCTTTCACAATATGTGGCCCTCTTGTTCCTCCCGTCTTAACCCAGCTTCGCCACAGGAGACACCTAAACCACAGCCGCAAGAGACACCTAAACCATATTTTGTTGAAAACCGACATATATTTGTTAGCCCTTGTACTTTCCCGGGCTCCCCTGAAGGCATCCCTAATCACGCCAATAGAAACAGTTCCTCTCTGCTTTCAGAGCAGTGTTTACGCCTCTTAAAGAGCGCGTTTGTTAAAGTTTCTTTAGAATGATTGCTTGAATGAGACTGTATTTTCCCACCGTATTATGTTCCTTGAGGGCAGAAGTAGGATCCTGCTCATTTGGGATCTCTCCTCGTTTTCCTTTTAAGTTTGCAGTGTACACAGTTGTTGCCGGGTACGTTTTTTTAAGTGAATCGAGAGACAACACTGTGATCGTACTGATGTTATCCACTGCTTGATACATTTGGTAGTATTTGATAAACACAACCTAATGATATATTAAAGACAGTAATGCTAAATGTTGGTATCAACATTTGCAAGAATAAACATTTAACCTTTATACTCTAAATACTTGAGGCGCTTGTAGAGTTTAAGTTTGTGATTTCAGTCTGTGTGCTTTTCAGATGTATGTTTCTAGAGCGGTGGAGAAACTGCAGACTTTTCATTTTAGGGAGGCTAGCTGTTCCTGACAACTTTTAATTATTAAAATATGGTACATTTTATATGCGTGTATACACATGTTTTTTACAGGTGATTGTAAAGTGCTGACCAACTGCCACTGAACATAGTTGAAACAAAATACGAAGATGGCAGCAAACTCTTCAGGACAAGGTACTGCATACTAGAATTTTATTACTAGAAACTTTTCCCCCCATATAGTAAATGTATTTTAATAGAAAATTTGGCATAGGACAGTTACTGTAGCCAGAATAAAAGATGAATAGCAAAGTAAAACCCTATATTTGAAGCAAGTCCAACATTGTATCAGATATTTAACGTCCTCAATAGCTATTAATCCTATATTTTATTCTGCTAGATTATTTACATTGTAAACCTTAGGTCCTCTGCTAACATCTGTGTTCTCATTTGCTTGAAATCTGAACCACTTTTAAAGAAGTTATGTTATCACTGGGCAGTATCCATACCTTTATCTTCATTTGCTCTGAAAACTTTCACATTTCACCTGTGTTAAGAGCTCTCTAAAGCAAGTTGAGTTAGACACATCTTAAAGAAGTTTTTACTTAAAAATAGGTTTTAAAAAGTAAAATTTAATATCTAGAAAGTATTAAATCCCACTTTGTAAGTAGTTTCCGGCTTCAAAACTTGAAGCAAACTTATATTTCCTTTCTATATCAAGTCTAAACTATTTGACCTACCATATTTTTTTTTATTACTCTGTTCTGATTTTTTAAAATCTCAGTTTTGTTTTATCTTAAACATATAAGTGGAATCATAAAGTGTGCACATGTTTGTGTCCAGCTTCTTTCACTCACTACTGTCTATGAGATTGATCCATTGTGTGCCATGTATCTATAGTTTATCCCTTTTTATTGTGAAGTAGTATTCCATTGTATGAATTTACCACAATTTGTTATTCATTCTCCTGTTTGGAGGCTTTGGGGTTGCTGGCTCAGTTTTGGCCATTGTGAATAAAGCTGCTTTGAATATTTGCTTGCAAGCCTTTTCGTAGATATTTGGATAAAGATCTAGGAATGGAGCAGCTACAAGTGTATAGTTAACTTTACGAAAAACTGCCAAACCTTTTCCTAAGTGTTTGTACCATTTACGTTATCTCCAGAAATGTGTGAGAATTCTGCTTGCTCCACATATAGCACTGGCTGTTGGTCTTTTTTATTATAGACATTTTAGAGGGTGGGAAATAACATCTTTCTTTAGTATTCACTTGCATTTCCTTGGTGATAAATGTTGAGCACTTTTTAATGTATTTATCGGCCATTGTAAATCTTCCTTTGTTAATTCGAGTCTTTTGCTCATTTTTTAAAAACCGGGTTTTTTTAATTATCAAGGTATTTTTTTTAGAGTTTGGATACAGGTCCTTTGTCACTGCTAATTGCATCATCTAGATCATCTTGGAGCTGGTTTCAGTTGACCACATGTTATTATTTTTTTTTAGTATGGGCCACATTTCCTTTTTTTTTTCTTACTAAGTGATTTGTTATTGGATACTGGATATTCTGACTAATACATTGGAGAGAGTCTAGATTCTGTTGTGTTCCTCTGAAGTGTGATTTTTGTTCTAGCAGATGGCTTGGCTCAACTCATACTGCAGACTCTTATCTCCCCTGTGTTGGGCAGCAGCTGAAATCTGCCCATTCTTGTCAGCTTCCAGCTGCTGCTTTATTGCTGGGCACCGTGGGGTCTCCCCAAGTCTGTGTAGTTTAGCAGGATGCAAAACCTTTGAGTGGATTTTATAAATGTGTTTTGGGCTTTTCTCCCTCTGCCTTTCCCTCTTAGGTCTCTCCCCCAATTTTTTGGCTACTCTGCCAGCCCTGAATTCTGTGTTGTGATACCTCAAGCCAGTTAGGTGAGGTTTTCCAAGCTGTTTATGGATTGGAGAGTGCTTCAGGCAAAAGGTCACAGATTCCCAAATCTCACCAGTTGTAGTTTCTGCCTGATTTTGGTCAGTCTCTAATACCTTCAAATAATGAATGTTTAATATTTTATCCAGAATTTATAATTATATTTGCAGCAGCGTTAATCTAACCAAACTACTCTGCCAGTACTGGAAGTTGGAAGCCTGCTGAATCTATTTTAGTATATTAGCTGCATTTAGGACAAACTAAAGGTTACGTGAGTTTTATAGAAGTGTAGTATTAAAAGCTAGCTGTGGTAACAGCTGTACCAGCTGTAACCAGCTAGTACTGTTCTGTTCTCTCAACCATGTGCGATTTGTGTGCTCTGTGGATTAATCACAGGTTAACAGTCCTCTATGGTCTTCTTTACTCCGAGTTATAAGGACTCGGATTAAAAATAATTTAAATTGAGCAAAAATGAAAACTAAGAGAGGTCTATTTTGGAAAGAAAATATGCTGCTAAAAATCACACAATGCAATCCAAATGAAAATAAAATGTTAATTATCCCTCTGTTCTAATAGCACAGATAATAGAGATTTACAATTTGCTGGTTACTTTTTTTTTTTTTTTGCAGTTGCAATAAAACGCAGCCATTTTTAGTGTTGCCTTTGATTGATCCATAGTGAAATCCACTATGAAACAGTCAAAGCCTCTTTGGTGTTTGTTATTCTTTTGTCAGAGATTTTATTGGTGTTATGGAGCTGCTGCCACTAGCCACCAGCAGAGGGAGTCCATATCATGTTCTATAGATTCTCAGACTCAATGAAATTTTTAAAAAGTCTTGTTTATTTGGATCTGTTGCATTTTACTCTCTATATTAAATTATTTCTGTACTGTTTATTTGTATAGGAACTACTTAGGATGAAGACTGACTGTCAAGTGCCATAATTATCTTACAATGATAACTGAAAGAACAATGACTTTATAAGAAAAATCTTAATTGCTGATGTAGGGGACAGAATCCCATTGTGTTCACTAAGCCCTCTTTCAGATCTAGCAGTCTGTCATACCGTAGTATTAATTGGACTGCTAAATTTCATAAGCTCTTGGCAGACAGTTACTAAAGTGTCATATTCTTCTTAGCATCCCTTGTAGTGTGGAACATTTATTATTTGATTGATTAGAAGTAACATTTTGAGAATTTTAATGTGTAAAGGCAGATTTTTAAACTGGAATTTGTACAGGGTATCATTCCTATGTAAAGAATCTTTCGTTATTGGTAATATCAAGGTCCTGGGATCATGTGGTAGTAGCTGAATTGGTCTAATCTAACCTGACTTCAGATACACAGAGAAACCTGATGAAATACTGAGTAAGGAACATGAATTCTTTTCTTTGGTTATTTTATAGTTATCTCAAAATGCTTATAGTAATAACTATAAGCCCTGCAGATCAGGTAGTGGGAACTATTGATTTGGGGTCGCTCTGGATGCTCTCAGCTGAGATTTCAGAGTGCTGTTAGGAATGGGGTAGCATAGCTCCTCGCAGGTAGTCCTGCTTGACCTCAGACCCAAGTAGAAGGCTTTCCTAAACCGTCTATGGTCCAGAAGGAACGCAGATTTGCCCTTCAGGCTTGTACTAAGGTCTGCTATGTCTGAATTAAGAGTTTGTCCCAGTGATTTATAACTTGCTTTTTCTGGAACTTTTGGCTTAGCTACAGTTTCCTGTGCCCCTTTCTCCTGTACCTAAACAAAAAAGTACACAGCTATACTTTACAAACAGACTTATACTTAAGAGAAACAAGACACTAAAATGTTAACACTAACCTAATTATTAACGTAATAACTTATTTTTACCCCCCCTTTTTTTAACAATTATCTTTTTGTGTACTTTAACTTTCCTTTTTGTATCTTATTATGAATTCATGGCTTATCATAGGTTCAACTTGTTCCATTTAGCTATAATTATTATTCTCATCTGTGATAGCCTGGCTAATCTCAAACTGGCTTCTTTGTTCTTCGAGAACTGTTCTGGACTTTTTTTTTTTTTTTTTTTAAATCTTCTTGCTTTCTGCCAACAAGATATTCCAGGCCCATCCTGACTATTTTCATGCCCTAGGATGTGGAACCAGTACTCTCCTAGAACTCTGGTTCCTTTTCATGGAAGATACTAAGACTAAAATTTGTTTCACATGGAGTTGATGATAAGGTGGAAGGCATTGTTGCTTGCCATTGTAGTGACAGAACAGGGAAACATGTTTCTTTTAAGAGCATATTTTAACTTTAACATTACTACATTTTTTTATATCTTATGTTTCTTCATTATAAGGTTTCGCTGACTACTAACATTGTCTATTACATTAACATGCATCTTTCTTCATGAAGCTCCCTCTGCCAGGAAGGATTCCAACCACCCACCCTTTTGACAGTTTGGCAAACTTAGTAAAATGAAGAGGAAATAGAATAATTTTGTATCACTTATTTCCTCATTCTCATGCCACCTAACTCCCATGTGCTTTGGAAACAAATATTTTCATGAGATTGTAATTTTTAATATTACTGAACAGATTCTGGATCTTTAAAAGTAATTTAAGTTTATATACATTGAAAAGCTCCATTGTGCTTGGATGTATATGAACATTATTGATCAAATTACCTTTGTGTAGTCTTTTTAATGCTTTGCCTATTACTGGCTATGTGTGTACAATTTCTATGTACATACAATTACTTTAATACAGTAACCCTAAATTTTTTTTGGTAAACAAATTAATATAGAGGGAATTTGATACTTCTGTAAACAACACTTTAGTACTTTCCAGTGTGCTGACTTATTTTGCTGATTACATAATTTGGAACACTCTCAGATTTTTTAATTTGCTTTTCAAGAAATTTCTATTTTATATTTATAATATCTCTAAATCTCCAAAAAGAAAGACCTACATAAATCTTCTAGGAATGCATTAGCCTCTTATGAGAAAAGGAAAAACGTCTCATCCTATAGTTGAAAATGTAGCTAGTGGTGTAACTTGCCTTAAACATAGGGAACTTCGTATATACAAATAGGAGAGTACCAATTTCCCTCGGAAAGAATTCTTCACTTTCCAAAGAACTCACTTTCGGGTTCCTTTAAATAACATGTTCCAGTACATACTTATCCTTCCATAATTACCTTAATTTGTATTATATCACTTTTAGGGAAATTTCTGTTGTATAAAATTAGTAATATCCACATTCTATACTTCCCACCTGATCCATTGTCAGATCATTTATACCAAATTATTTTTTTGGATAAAAAGTCAACCATGAGATGGTAAATAGACTGAGAATAACATAGCCTTCCTTAGTGGGCTAAGAACATTGACAGTCAAAGAAACTATATTAATTTAGAGCCCACAGTTACTAATTTTCACACTTAATTTCTATAGTAAGGTAGTTAACTATAGCTACCTGTGCTCTGATTGTTAAACATGCATGAATTTTTTTAAGGAGGCTGTTCCTTCTTGACTAAGGCAAGAAAGATATATATGACTAAAAAAAAGTTGGCGGATCATATGAAATTGTTGTTTTTGTAGGTAGAAAATTGTCAAATATAGGCAATTTAATAATAATATATAAAAGTTCCCTTCTAGTGGTTATTATGTTTACATAACATTCCTAATAGTAGAAATATGAGTTGATATGTATGGTTTGTGCTGGTCATCCTTATTAGAGAGGTCTCTAAATTTTATAAGAAATTATTTTTGTGGAAAATATTTTTTTATTGCCTTTATTTATGTAGCACCTAAGTTTTAAGCCCCCTTGGTAGATTGCCTTGATAAAATGGAAGGGAAATTGCTCATCAGTTGCTTTCGTAGCAACTGAAGTAAAGGTCTAAAGCTGTGCTTTGCAAACTACAGTGGTCCCCTCCTGCCCCTTGGCGATATGTTCCAAGACCCCCTGGATGCCTGAGACCATAGATAGTCCTGAACATTATGTACAGTATGTTTTTCCTATACATATATAATACCCATGATAAAGTTAAATTTTTAAGTTAGGCATAGTAAGAGATTAACAACAATAACTAATAATGAAATAGAACAGTTATAACAATGTACTGTAATAAAAGTTATGTGAATGTAGTCTCTATCAAAATAGCTCATTGTACTGAATATACAGCATCGATATACTGGACAAAGGGATGGATCAGGGTGGTGCACGAGTTAGCTGAAAAAACTGCAGACCTCAGTGTAAATATTTTGTATGTACTCTGAGTGTTGACATTTAATTCAAATTTTTAAAACATAGCTGGATGCTGCTCCTAGGCCAAGACTTTGCAACTACTGCTCTAGATCTTTTGTAAGTTTGGAGCTCAAAATCCAGCCCAGTATTAAGTATTTAATAAAGAACATATCTATTTGCACCCTATCAGTTGTGCTTCATTTCTTCCTCAGAATTACTTCTTAGTTATAATTCTTTTATATTTTTCCTTGAAAAAGTGTGTGTCATTTCTGAATGAAAGCAGTTGAGAAAAAGAAAGATTGTTTTGATCTGTGTATGTCTAATGCTTTTTCCCTCCATGAAAGAGGCTTTCACAAAGAGGCCTAAAACTGAGAGCTAAGAAAATCTCCACTCCCAGAGATTGACTGAGCAGGATAGAGCTTGGTCCCTGCAGCATTTGGGGCCACAGAGATTTTGTTAAAAATCAAATGCCATTACCCATACCTCAGTGATTAAAATTCTTTAGAACTGAGTCTTAAAAGTCTTCAGTCAGTATTATACTTTGCATATATCCATGTATTATGCTGTTAAAATTGCTGAGAAATAGGCAGCAGGGAAACTAACCATCTAAGGAAATGACTTACTAGTGAGTTCATTATGTTAAAGAAGAGAATTTTGCTGTCTGGGTTTCTGGATAGCCTAGGTTTATAAAATAACATTAAAAAGTTTTTTATTTCTCTATCTCTTTCTCTTCTCAATACCTCCCACCCCCACTTTTTTTTTAGGTTTTCAAAACAAAAATAGAGTTGCAATCCTGGCAGAACTGGACAAAGAGAAAAGAAAATTACTAATGCAGAACCAATCTTCAACAAATCACCCTGGAGCTAGGTATTGAAGACCATGTGGTTTTTATACTCAATGATAGAAAAAATATCTTGGACAAAATAACTCAAATCGGTTGACGATGGTTTGTTATTTTAACATTGGAATTTATATATTATGTTTTGTTTCTTAGTTAGATTTGAAAAATTAGACTAGTTGATTAGGTTTTAAATATTTTCATTCTAATCAGAATATTTAATTTCCCCTACAACCTCTTTTTAAAAAGAAAAGGGTTTTGTATGTTTTCTGTTTGTTACTGAAATTATTTCCAGTGTCCCACTTTTTAAGCATTCTGCAAAACAGGTAAATTTAGGTAGCTTAATGATCTTTATTGTATAGTATTCAGTTTCTACCATCTTAAATCTCTTCCCTCAGATCTGTTAACCCATTCAGCCACTACCCTAACTTTCCATCTTTTTCAGCTAGACCTCTTAAAATTGAGTTGTCTATACTCACCTCTACTTTCTCACATTTTTACTCCTCAACCCACTACAACCTGACTACCAGGCATCCTCCTACCCTACCTTGAATAAGTTTGTGCCTAGGTCACTTGCAACCTCCTTGTGGCTAAATCTGGCAGACCGAAGTCCTTTTCTTGTTAGACATCTTAGCATTATTTGATAGCACTGATCACTTTCTCCTTTAAATACTCTCTTTCCTTGGTTTCCATTCACTCACTGTTATCCTATCTTGATTATTTTTATAGACCTTTCTCCACTGCCTATCTCTTGAATGTTGATATTCCTCAGAATTATGTTCCAGACCCAGTTTCCCAGTCTACATCTTTTCACTGGACACGCATCTACTTTCACCTATTAATTATGTGCCGACAACTTTTACACATTTGCATCTCTAGCCTAGTCCTCTCTCCCAAACACCAGACTGTCTCTTGGATATATCTCCACTTCGCTGTCCAGCAGGCATTTCAAATTTAGTATGCCCCAAACTGAATCTATCTTCTCTTCCCTGTCTCTAAATAAGCACTTAATGTTCTTAAGTTTCCTGTCTCAATGAGTGGTACAGATCTACTAGTTATCAAAGTCAGAATTGCGAACTCTAATTCCATCTCCAAGCATTTACCATTCTCTGTTTACACTTAGTGATATGTCTCAAATCTGTCCATTTTTCTTCATTGCTACTGATGCTGCCCTGGTCCTGGCCACTGTCATTTCTTGCCTTAATTACTATAACTGCTTCCTCACTGCATTTCCTGTAGTCTTAAGTCTTCTCAAATACATTTATCAGTTGTGTCAATTAGGATGTTTTAATCTGGAAGTAATAGAAGACCAGCACAGTTGACATGAACGTTAGGACATGTTAACCAGGAATGTGAAGATAAGGTGGTTCCAGAGCAGCTTAATGCAGCGGCACAACAGTGTCGGCAGCGATCCGGGTTCCTCATCTTTCCTTTCTGCCTTTCTCCTTGAGTCAGCAGCTTCCTGATGGTCAAAATATGTCTGCAATAGCCTAGGCCTCAGCTCTGCACCGAGCCATCTGTAGAGGTAAAAACCAGAAAGTTTCCTATTCTATGCCCCTTTTGTAAGAGTGAGGAAAAGGTTCTTAGAAGCCTTCCAGCAGACTACCCATTAAATCTCTCTGTTCAGAATCGTGTTCCTTTCTCTTGCCTGCACCGGAAACCAACAAGGGGAATGGCACTGTCTAACACCAAAGTTCACACTCTGAGGGAAAAGCCTAGCCCACCTTGAAGCATGGGACCACCAATAACTTAACTAAGTTTGGGTTCCATTAGCAAGGACGAAGAGAGAGAAACAGTTGTTGAGGTGACTAGCACTGTCTGCCATCACGGTGGTCTTTCCGAACTGTCCTCTGGTACTTGTCATCATGTCATTCCTCTGCTTATGATTCTCTTTGCAAATCTCCTTTACTGCTCGGATAAGGTTCACATTTCTTAATTTATTTCACAAGGCTCTATATATCCTGGCACCTGCCTTCCTCCCCTGCCTCATTTTTTTTTTTTTTTTTTGCCAACTCCACCCTTTCCCAGCCCTGACCTCCAGTCCCGTTGAACTCTAATTTCTTCAAATATTTCTTCTTCTTTTTCATCCTAAGCCTCTTCACCTGCTATACCTTCTGCTTGAAATATTCAGCTCTTCAGTTTTCATCATAAATGTAACCTTATGATAAACTGGAGTACGTCAAATCTATTTGAAAGTAGGGGACCATAAATCATCAATAAAAAGGAGATAAAGTGAAGCCCCAGTAAATAACATAGGCTTTCTTTGTATATATTAATGTAGACAGTGGGAGAAGGAAAAAAGGCCTATTGTGGAAGGTCTTTTTTTATTTTAATTCCTATAAAGAATAGATAATGAAAAATGTGATTCGAAAGTAAGGAAGTCTGTACCTTGAACAGCCAGGTAACTAAGATTCTCATTTTAGCATTGCACTTTCGAGACCTTCTCTTAATAAGGACTTCCGGGATCATGCTGAGCAGCAGCATATCGCAGCCCAACAGAAGGCAGCTTTGCAGGTGAGCAAAGTGTAACTGACATTCTTGTCTCATTGGACATTTCCTAGGTCTTGGAAACTGGTACAGTTTCTATTTTGTATTTCAGTGGAGCAATATCAATAAAAATGTTCCACACATAATTGCAGTGGTTTGCCGATGTTCAGTCGTGCCCAAAGGATTTGAAGGACCAATACAGCAATAATGAAAGTCTCTTTTATGGTGTTGACGTGGCCATGATTGATACAGTGCTGTACCTGGCAAGGGATTGCTTGTGCACAAAAGAGTTTTAAGATATTTGGATGGACAGAATGATCTTAAAAGCTGGACTGGCTAGTTTAATAGTACATACTTATTTTTTTTTTCAAATTCTATCCTTCGATAATCTTACTGGTTTGTTATTGTTGTGTGGATTCTTTTTTTAATGGCCGGCATGACTATTGTACAGGAAATGTTTAAAAACTAACTTCCTTCTATCACTGGTGGTTTTCTGTTACTTACATTCCAACATTCTCTACAAAATGTTGTTATCTTAATCACCACTAATCAGCTGCCTTTCCCCACCTCTCTTTCCAACCACTACCCTTCTTAAGCTCCTGCTTTGTTGATCAAAAGCAGGGTACTTTGGGTCCTTTGTTGCCAGTTTTCCCCCACTCCAAGGAACAAAGTATATAATTCGTGATTTTGACTCACTTGCTGACTGTAGAGAATCATAGCAGAGAGCGTGGGGTCGATAGATGAGTTCCTGGTGCAACTTGTTAATATAAATTCTTGATAATATAAATATCATTGTCCGTCTCCTGTGTATTTAAACAAAATTAGCAGCACAAGAACTGATTTTTAAAATAAATTTGGTCTCAAGCACTCAGGAAGGATAACTGATTTAATGCTTTGGTTGAAGAATTGTGACTCTTAATAGCTTAATTGCCTGTTTGTTTTTTAAACTCTTTCCCAGCATGCACATGCACATTCATCTGGATACTTCATAACTCAAGACTCTGCATTTGGGAATCTTATTCTTCCTGTTTTACCTCGCCTTGACCCAGAATGAAGAAAATATTTCTAATGAAATTGACTTTGTAATATCAAATGCCAAAGCTACTATCATTTAGTGCTATATAAGCTGTGACTTTCAGAATTTTGGTGAACTTTCATGTATTTTGCTTCTTCATAAGAAAGGTATGTGTAAGTGAAAGCAAAAAACAAAAAACAAAAAACGGGGAGGTCACCAGGATGATGAGAGCTTTGGAAGCTATATTATCTGAGGAACTGATTATGCTACCTGTGACTGTAACTTATTTGTAATGCAGTTTGATTTTAACGCAAAATCACGCTCTGAATTGGATGGTCACATAAACTCACTTCCCAGCCCCCAACTAGTTGGACTGAGTACATCATATCCACGATAGACTTTTAAGAACCATTTATAGTACTTACCTTTAAAGAACAAGGGTGCTTTTAAAAATGTGAACCAAAAGGCTTAAATAAGTTACATTCATATTACTGTTTATAGAATTGATATCAGTGTACCTTTTGAGTTTATAGTCAAAATATCATCCTGAAATATTCTTTAAATCCTAGTTTCCCTATTCTCAATTTTAAAAGAAAGCCCAAGATAAGACTAAGTTAACCAATCAGTCTTAAACATTGTTTATAAACCTATGCCACTATAAATTATGTGACTAAATGCTATTAAAAACAATTATAAGAAATGTGGTTTTAAATTTTGTACATGTTCTTATTCAGTGTTCTAGCATAAATGGTGTGCCTGCGTGATTTTATTGTCCATTTCTGTTTTAATTAAAACTATGCAAGTTAAGCCCCTTTTTAATGACTAAGGAGGAAGGAGTTAGGTTAAGCAGTGTGTCAACATGATACATTTTTAACAGAATCCAGGGTGCTTATTTAAATACACAGTCCCCACTACCTTGCCCTAGTCATACAGAATTAGAATCTCTAATTCAGAATAAAGTCTGACAACCATGGGTTGGAGAATTCAATTTTCATGATATATGTTTATAAATTTATAGATTTGTAGGCCCCTGAAACTTAAAGGTCGTTTAACTAAAATCTACATCATTTTACTTTTAATAGGATTAAAATTATATTTTATATTATATCACAGATAACAGTATTTTATATAACACTTGTAACTGACCTCATCTTGGCCTTGAGTCCCCATCTTCTCTAATGGTAGAATGAAATTTAAACTTAAAATTCCAGTTTGAGTTCCTATTTAATCAAATTCATCTCCTTTTTCAAAAAGTATCTTTTTCCTCCCTCCCTAGATATTTGCACCAACCCATCTTACCCAAACTAATTCAGTCAGGAGTAGACAATTCTAGACTTTGCTGTGCCATTTAGAGCTTTCTCTTGAGCATTTGAAGTGGTGTTCTTCATCTGCGTAAGTTGCTCACCATTATAGCCAAGACGCCCACCCTCCTGCTGCTAAGGACCTCCCCGGGCCTCTGGCTCCTGTCCGCCTCAGGTCTAGCCAGCTCTTCCTCAGACCTCCCGATAGTGGCCCTCATTTTTTTGAATGAATTTGACTAAGTTTCTGTTCTTTGTACTCCACGACCTAAATCTATGGTTCTAAATCTATCTACTTGATGTTAGGGAGATAGAAAATGTGGATTGTAGTTTTTATACTATTAAAACCTCTGCTATATATGTGGCTTTTATAACCCAGGTTAAAGAGATCTTTTTTCCAGTGGTATCTTTTCTAGTCTCTTAGCCTTTTAAATAGATGATGTTGCCTAAATCCTGCTGTTCTGGCTAGTAAGAACTTCCTCCCATCCCTCTCCTTTGAGTTACTTACAAATTCAATTCCATATGTATTTATTAATACCTACTCTGTAAAACACTGTGCTTTGGGGAGAAAGGTGAGTGATAACCTGCTCTTAAGGAGATCACAGTGAAGGGGAGCCAGGTACAGCAGTAATGATGAAGGGAGCCCAATGCAGTGAGTGGCACAGGAAAGGCATCCCGGAGCATGTAACAGCCTACAAAGGCCTAAAAGTATTGACGTGATTTTTACCTGGCAGAGGAGAGGAAGAGCCGCTCCAGGCAGAGGCCAAGATTTCATAATCAAAGACTCTTTAGAACGTGAGTCCAAAGACTTGCGAGCACTACAGAGGATAATGGAAAACACAGAAGACTCACTCAAACCCTGAGGTGAAGGCTCAGTATTGCTTCCCTCAGCTTGTGGATGAATTTGGCTAACTCGCTTAAACTCTCTTTACATGTCACTCCGTCCCATCTGTAACATAGGAACAGAACACACTGCCTACTTCCTAAATTGTCTAAACCAGTATTTTTCAAAATGCAAGTCCTAAGCCGTTACTGAATTGAGAAGCCAACATAATGGCTTAATGAAGTGTGACTAGCATTTTTTTAAAAAACAATACAAAAACATCAGGGCGGCATAGCATGTAGTAATAGGTTTTATTTCATGAATCATCTGTTTCTGTGTGTTCGTGTGTGTGTGTTTTACTTAATTTGTTTATTGTATGTTCCACCAGTGTGTGAAGTCTCTGAAGACAAGGATGTTTGTTTCCCTCCTTCCCTCCCCCTTTGTTTACTACTGTACTCTGCTTAGAATAGTACTTGGCATATAGTAGATGGTCAGTACTTACTTATTGAAGGAATGAATGAATAAATATATATGACCTGAGTCATGATGCAGAGGGTATTTTTTTTTTTTTTTTTTTTACTGTAAGTCATGGCAATAAAGTTTGGAAAGCCACTGCTAAATAATACAGATGATAGTGCTTTGTATGATTCTGGAATAAAAACTAAAATGACACAATAATTTCTAAAGCCGATATTTTTTCCTGAACAATCTATAAGCTATCTCATTAAGTTCTCAGTTCTTTGCTTCACTTTGGCACTACAAACTCAGCCTTTATATGAGTTTAAGGCCCACTGAGGCAAGGGTTTGGGCAAATACGGTTACACAGATCGATAGAACACTGATCGATTAGTGCATTCAACCCCACAACCAGAATCCCGTCAGCTAGCACAAGTCCCATTTCAACAGCATTAAGCTCAGCCAATATTTACTGAGTGCTTTTCTTATTCACCTCTGTGTGCACGGTGACTAGTACACTGTAGATGCTTTTTTTTATTATTTTTTTTTAATGAGCAAGTGAGGAATGAACATGGATGGAGGAAGAAAACTGTCCTCAAGAATCTGACAGTCTAGAGTGGACGAGACAAGCACACTAACAACAAATACTGGGTGCAGCTTAGGAGAGACTGAGTACATGAGCCTGGAAGGACCAGTAAAGGCCACATCAGAGAACAAGCATTTGAACTTGGCTTTCAAGATGAGAGGATCTCGGCCAGAAAAGTTAGGAGAGCGACACTAAAAGCAAAGGAAAAGCCTGCACAAAAGGGAGGAGAGCAGGTGTAGGGACCATTGTGCAGCACCCAAGTCCAATTTGTCTGGACTTGTATGGATTTGGGTGGATTTACATAGGACAGTCATTAGAAATGAGGCCAGAGGTAGGCTGGACTCATATCCTAAAGAGCCTTGAATTCCAGGGTGAGGTAAGTATCTTCAGCTGGGCACTCAGCTGGGAGTTACTGAACATTGTTGAGAATAGGCAGGTTTAGAGATGAACCAGTTAGGCTCTCATCAGCTCTTGGGAAAGGGGAACTTGGGAGGCACAAGAAGAATATTACTCAATTTATGGAGAATTCAGGCAGGTATGTTCTGTTTGCATCGACATGTCAACTCTGGCCCCATCTACCTCTGCCATCTCTTTCATTTAGTTCTTGTACCCTTCCCTCATATTCCTCTTTCCTCACCTCCCTCCCTTATCTACCTTTCTTCTCTCCCCAGCTTTTGTTTATATCTACTTTCAAGAACCTTTTAAGAAAGAAAAAGCAAGGCACTGTCACGCAGTTTTTATTTGATCTTCACAACAGCTCAGTTGAGGTAGTGGATATTCTTAGTAATCTACTCTGCATTAATTCTTCCTTTCCCCCTTCCTAACAACACTCATGATTTTATGGGGCATGCTCCTTCCCCAGTGCAGCAAGTGCTTCGAGAGAAGCTGACTGCCTAGCAGCAGCACTGAGTCTTCCATGTCCCACCCACACTGACGGGGGGAATTCCGTTTGCCACAGCCACTCAGCACATGGTATTTCGCAGACCACAGGAACTGGTTCAACATTGTACATATTACCAAAATTTAACCCAAATGAGACTCCAGGAGAGGGTTGCTGGGCTTATAGAAAAGATAGTATTCTCACCTTTCTGAGAATGCTACCAAAAGGGGGACGTTCTAGATGTATAATGGAAGTATATCTATATCCAGATGCTCCTTGGGCTTATGTTCCAATAAATTCATCATAAATTGAAAACCTAAGTAGAAGATGAATTTAATACACCTAGCCTACCAAACATCACAGCCTGGCCTCGCCTACCTCAAATGTGCCCGGAACACAACATCCAAAATCCAGTGGCAACACAGTACACTGTAGAGTGTTGGCTCTTTACCCCTGTGATGGCATGCCTGACTGGGTGCTGCGCTCGCCACCGCCGTCCAGCTTCACGAGAGAGTGTCGTACCGCCTATCACTCTCCCGGAAAAAGATCAAAATTCAAAATCAAAGTACAGTTTTTAGTGAATGCATATTGCTTTTGTACCATCATGAAGTCGAAAAATCATAGGTTGAACCATTGCATGTCGGGACCATCTGTATATATTTTATCCTGAGTAGTATTGCTAGCCATCACGTGACTATGAGATGGGACCAGTCTTAGGATGAAACTACCCCCATCAAAGGTGCAGCAGAGAAATAAAAAGAACTGAGCTCTTGATGACATCGTTGTGCCGCCGAGTCAATCACTAAAGTGCTCCCCTTCCTCTGGAATTTCCAGTTATGGGAGGTAATAAGTCCTCACTGCTTAAGCCAGATTAAAGTAGGTTTTCTGTCACCTGCCGCCTAAATACCCTCATACAAGATGTGCTGACTAACCTCTTAGCCACACAGCTAGGTAATAGGAAAGCAGAACTGAAGAACATCAGCCTCCCCTCATGACCACACTGCTGCCTCCACCACCACCTTATGCCACGCTTAACCGGCA
The DNA here is from genome assembly GCF_000151845.1 of Pteropus vampyrus. Lineage (NCBI taxonomy): Eukaryota > Metazoa > Chordata > Mammalia > Chiroptera > Pteropodidae > Pteropus > Pteropus vampyrus. Next base: position 190,582 of record NW_011889316.1, read on the forward strand.
CCAAAGTCACCAAAGTCAATTGCCTATGTATTTTATTCCCTCACTCCCATTCCCTGTCGACCTTAACCCTCGCATGACATGTATTTTTCTGATGATCACCCTATTGTCATTGCTGGAATCCTTTGGTTCAATCACCAAAATATATCTATACACTCCAACTCTTCCTTGGTCCCTCCTTTCTCTTGAGGTCTACAGGTCCTTGTGCCTCGCGAAGCAGCTCAGGAGTCATATCCTGGCTGTAGGTTCAGCTAGTTTCCGGCACGCTCACCACTGCCACTCCAGAATATTGTTTTAACTTCATTTTAAAATTCACTTCTTAAAAACACATGTCCCCACCTCCCTTAAAAAAAAGCCACACCACCTCAGTGCCATCATTGCCAAGTTCTGCGGTCATTCCTTCATGTTCCTTAGGGACCTTGACTCCTACTTCACAGTCTTCATCTCCTCTGCATTACTCCTCTGCTGTTTTCCTGGGGATATCACCAGCCACCTTCGTATAAACTAATGTCCTAGTCTCCCAGGTCCTTCACATCCTCTGCTCCAAAGGCTGTCTTCTCCGTTCTAGTCTCCATGCTCTGGCCGTTCTCTGAACCTAGAATATGCCCTTCCTCCTCCTCCCCAAGTTCTGCATCCTGTTCTGCATTCATTCTGCAGCCACATATTCTGAGATTTCACGTTGTCAATTACCTCCTTTTCCTATCTCTCCACAGAATTGTGGCTTTTGCCTATCAGCGTGTACCCGCTTACAGACCTTCCAATGATCTTACATCTAGTTCAAGCCTGGACCAACTGTCCCTTCACCACCAGACTGTACGTGTTTCTATAGCACCTCCTACTGCCACATCTAACCACTGTACCTGCATTTGTGACCATATGCTCTGCCTTTCTTGCTGTAATGGATGAATGGTTCCCATTCCTTTTGAAAGCTGATTTCTACATTTATCTTCCTTTGATGTATATCCCATTCCATTGCTGCTTCATTTCTCTGCTTCCCTGTATCACATACTCCCCCAGAGTTGTATGTCTTTAATTTTCCTCCTTCCGTTGTCTCTGGAACTCACCCTAGTCAAACTTATGTCTCCACCTATTTACTGAAATTACACTTGTAAAACCACCAGTCATCCCCACGTGGTCAAATCCAATGTCGTCATCCCTTGCTTCCTCTGAGCTCTCAGCAGTGTGTCCCACAACTGATCACTTCCTCTTTCTTGAAATACTAGCTGCACTTGTCTCAGCAACACCACACTCTCCTGGTTTTCCTCCTACCTTATTAGTAGTTAGTTCTTCTCAGTCTCATTTGCTGGTTTCTCCTTTCAAATGCAAAATGTCGGAATACCCTAGAGATCGATTTTTCCATTTTTTTTTTTCTACCTACAGTCATTTCCTGGGTAATCTCTATCCAGTACCATGGCTTTATGTACCGATTATCTTCTGATTACTTACAACCTTATATTACCAACCCCTTTGTGGTGCCTAGTCTCCAAAAAATGGCTGCCATCAATTTTTCCCATCCTTGTAGACATATAACACTGTTCCAAAAGCTGGAGTCTGTTTCCCCTCCCCCTGCATATGTGCTGGCCTTGTGACGTGACAAATAGCATACAGCAGAAGAGATGCTACATCAGTTTGGACCTATCCTTTAATAGGCTTCTGCTCTTGTCCTTTCTGGCAAAGCCAAGCCACTAGGTAAGACACCTTACTCCCTGTGGCCACCATGCTGCAGGAAGCCCAAGCTAACCACATGGAGAGGCCATATGGTGGCTCACTGAGGGGCCAGACATGTGAGTGAAGCCACTTTGGCCTTTCCTGCTTAGCCCAGCCCTTCGCTAAATGCAGCCAAATGAGTGACCCCACCTGATGCCACATAGAGCAGAACTGCCCAGGTAAGTGGAATTCCCACAGAATTGTAAGAAACAATAAATTATTGTTTTAAACCTCTAAGTTTTGAGGTAGTTTATTGTGCAGCAAAAGATAACTGAAAAAATAAAAAAATAAAAATAAAACAAAACCTTGATCTCCAAACTCCTATATCCTGTATCAACATGACATCTCCACTCGGAAGTCTAACAGGCATCCATTTCTAACATATCCAAAATCAGACTCTTGATACCTCACCTTCCCAGCATGCTCTTCCCCCGGCATCCCCACAGCATTACAAGGCCATCTGCACAGCTGTAAACATAGGAGTCATTTTAGACTCTTTTCTCACACTCCTCTTCCAATCGAGCAGTTCTAGCCTCAGAATATATCCAGAATCCCATGAATTCTTACCACTTCCATTGCTATCATTTTGTTCCAAGTTACCATCATTTACCTACTGCAATAGCCTAACTGGTCTTCCTCCTTGCGCATTTGTCTCATGCCCTCCATAATTGAGAATATTCAACACGGCAGCCAGAGTGATACTTGAAAAATGTAAGACCCAGGAAAAGATGCTCAGCATTACTAATCATTAAGGAAATTCAAATCAAAAACCGCAATGAGACCACATCCAGTAGGCGGCTATTATCAAAAAAAAAAAAAAAATGGAAAACAAGTGCTGGTGAGGATGTGGAGAAATTGGAACCCTCATGCACTATTGGTAGGATCGTAAAATGGTACAGCTACTGTGGAAAACAGTACAGTGGTTTCTCAAAAAATTAAACATAGAATTCTCATTTGATCTAGTAATTCCACTTCTGGGCATATACCCAAAAGAACTGAAAAGCAGGGACTTGAACAGATATTGGTACATCCATATTTATAGCAGCATTATTCACAATAACCAATGGTATAAACAACCCAGTATCCATGGATGAATAAAATGTGAACGGATAAACAATGTGTTCTATACACACAATGGAATACTTTTTCGCCTCAAAAAGGAATAAAATTCTGATATATGCTACAGCATAGATGAACCTTGAAGACATTATGCTAAGTGAAATAAGCCAGACACAAAAGTTCAAGCATTGTATGATTCTACTATATGCGGTACTTAGAGCAGTCAAATTCATAGAGACAGAAAGAATGGTGGTTAGCAGGGGCTGGGGGGCAAGGAATGAGGAGCTATTGTTTAAATGCTACTGAACTGTAATGTTTAAAAATAGTCGAAACAGTTAAGTTTCATGTCATGTATATTTTACCTCAATACATTTTTTAATATAAATAAGATCATGTCATTTTTCTTCTCTGAGTTTCCAGCTCATTAAGAGTAAAAGCCAATATCTTTACAATGGATTACAAATATGGAAAATATTATCAAATGAGTCTCTTTGTTGGAACAAAAAGAATTTAGCTGAAAATAGGCAAAGTAAAGTATTCTTCTCCTCTGAATTGAATGTATTCTTTCTCTTTCCCCCTTAGAGTTATTAAGCTCTTCTATTGAGAGGCTGTTGATCTACTGAAAATGACCAATGACCAAAATGACAATTGGAATCTGAGCCAAAAGTATATGTGCTTCCATCCTGTTTTGTGAAACCAGCAGGTCTGAATAATAATGAATGTCAGTACCTGGGCCAGAGCGAGATCCCTGTTCTGTGTGGCTTTGGTCAGGCAAACCGGCCCGGTCCATCAAACAGAAAATGGTTTGACCTGAGATACTTCCACTATTCCAGGAAGTGATGATTTTTTTTTTTTTTTTAGCACCTGCAGTCCACTTTAATGCCAGGCAAAAGTGACTTTGAAGACATAGTCCCCCAGATCCCTCTGGGACCTCAGGGCCTTTGCACTTGTTCTCACGCACTGGCATGCATTTCTTCCTGTTACCCATGGAGCTTACTCCATCAACATCCTCCAGTCTTTACTTAAGTGTCATCATTTCAATGACGCCTTCTCTAACCACTTTATTCAAAATTCCATCACCTTTCCCCTGTACAACCTTGTTTAATTTTTCCCTGTGGCACTTAGCAACTTCTAACATAGAACGTAATTTACTTTCTTATTTTGTTTATTATCTGACTTCTCCCATTAGAACGTAGGTACTTTTATGTGGTTATATTTTCACTAATATATATCCCCAGTGCTTAGGACAGTTCCTGGCACATCATAGCCAGTGTTCAGACATTTTAAGGAATAAATGAAATAAGTCTGACTCCAAAGGGAAAACTGGCATCTCGGTCTTCAACAGTGGACACTCTTCCCAAGTGAAATGCACATATACACATGCACGAAAAACTATGCCTATAATCTTAGGGGGTTCCTAGAATTCCTGAAGCCCAGCCATGGTGCCATGTTAAAACTCTTTGATCAAAAGGATTTTAGCTTCTACTCCTTTGGATGCTTCTCCAATGCGGCCTTTTGGAACTCTTCTTATGCCACAGATGTTATTACCATTGGGAGTCTCCAGGAGATTTTGAGCCTTGCAATGTTGTAGCAAATACAGTGAAGCTGGCAGCCATGCTTCTGTTAAGAAAACAGGAGTGTGTGCCAGCCCCTCATTCTTCATTACTGAGCTATTAATTCAAGTTCTCTTAGGAAAGCATCCAACAGTGAAAATACAGGCTCTGAGCAGCCACAAGCTGGAGCGGAGCCCTCCATCCTGGGTGGTACAGACCTTCATTAGAGAACTGAATTCTCTCGGTTTAGCCACCTCGTGAGTCAAATGTTCACAGATGCAAAGCGGCTCCCTTTGAATGGGAGTGGAACATGGCCTGCAAGGTGACAGCGATCGGACTGTAGGTTCTGTTCAACATTGCTAACTTCTGAAATCGCAGAATCCAAGAGGACTGGCTGCTCCTTAGAGGAGGAATTCATGCACAGCATGCCAGATGAGAACTGAAGAACGAGTAAGATTTTTACAAAAGGAAGGGGTAGTGGCAGGGATGGAGGGAGAGGGCATCCTGGGGAAGAGGATGAGGGAGGAGCCGGCACAATGGTAGAGAGGGAGGGAACGGTATATCAGCACGAGAGAGCAATCCGTGTGAAGGGTTCAGAGTTTATCAGAAAGGCTTTGGAGAGCCATTAAAGGGGAAATGACAGAATAAGGTTTGTATTTAGTGAGATTTTCCCAGGAAGCAGTGGAGGATAAACTGATAGAGGCAAGGACACCACTCCAATTGCTTTTAAGCGATCATAGGGCAAAACGGTATGGGCTAACCAAGCTGGTGGCAGTGAGGAGAATGGGAAGGAAGAGATTCAAAAGTAATTAAAGTAGGAAGAATTATCCAATAATAGAAACTGATTACGGAGGATGAAAAAGGAGCAGGGAGAGAGGGGGGGTGTCCTAGAATAACTGTCAGGTTTCTGGCGTGGGCAACAAGGTGGACACAGGGGCCACTTCCTTAGGAAGAAATATAGGGTAGGGACATGGGGTGGAGGAACCTTTCCCAGCTGTGGTTTTACTAGAGAAGTAAACCCTAATGCCCTAAGGCCTCCACTGTCTGGAATCAATGAACATCTCTCCCCTGCACCTAGCATGGTACCAGTAGTTCTGTTCCTCACTTCGGAAGAAAATAGGCACTTGTGTCATTTTCTGCATCCGATGGTTCAGATAAAGAACCCCAGTGGAGAAAGGTTTAGATAATGCAGGTTTACTTATGCTAAGGACATGGGAGATGGAATTGCCTTGAGGAAGTGTATACAATTGAATCAGGATAAAAGGGTGAGGAGCCTGAGAGAGAGAATCTAGAGATGCAGTGAGAAAACCAAGAGACAGTGTTCTCATGGGAGCCAAGGAGAAGGTAATTTTAAAAAGGAGAGGAGGCTAAAGCTGTTTCCCAAGGTGTGGTTATCATGCCACACCTTGGCACATATTCTTGGGGGATATATGGGCAACGCTTTTTAATAGTTATTTATTTATATCTATTATTACAATACAGCATTTATATTACATAGATAATAGTTATTTTTTGACAGTTACTATTTACCAGCCATTGTTCTTAGTGCTTTATATGTGTTAATATGTTTACTTAATCCTCACCACAACCCTACATGGTAGATATTATTGTTATCGTCCTTTTAAAGATGAAGCAGTTGAAGCACAGAGAGGTCAAGTAACTTGCCCAAGGTAATAGAACTAGTAAGAGGCAGAGCTGGAGTTTGAACCCAAATAGTTTGACTCTAGGAAAACTGCTTTAAAAAAAAGTATTTATTATTTTTTGCTTAAATAAAGTAAAGAAAGAATCAACTTAAAGAGAATAGCAGATAGAGAACAGAAGACGTGGACTCAGCTATCACAAAGATTGCAGAGGAGATAACATGAATGACTGACGCTCGGGAAATAGTGCGTTGGCTGGAGTCACATTAAGAAATCATAAGAAACAAGAGCAATACAATGCCTGATAGCAGATTATCCACAGTCTACCCATGTCCTGAGAATACAAGACAAAAGGGAACAATGGGATCTTACTGCTCCCTGCCTAGGGAGAGGTCACATTGCATCCTTTCCGTGCTGGCCCATTATCTTAGGGACAGACAACAACACACCACAAATACGGTATTAACTATTAACTGTCAAAATGTACATGTTATTGCGGGGGGTTAGATTCTTTAATGATGTCCTAGAAGATTCACTGGGTTCTTTAAATTTGGCCAAATTCTTAAGCATTATTACCATAGTTAAGTGCATTAGAAATGTGCTAAATTACTTCCTTGATTGCATTTTGAACATTTCAACAGCTGAGTACGTTGTAAATACTCCAGCAGGAATTTTTATTTCTCATCCTTATTTCTTTGGGATCCCATGAGAAATACAAGAATCTTGTTTATTGCTGAAATATATCTTGTTTAATGTCTCTCATATCTGTCTCTCGTGTGTTACCAGCAAAAACGGTAGTGAAAATTCTCCTAAGCAGAGGAAGAAATAAAACAAGGAAACTGGAAGAAAAGAAAATGTATTAGGAAAGAAGATGGGACACACACCTTCTAGGGCTCCAGGTCTTAATCTGGGAGAAGGCAAGAAAAAGGAGATTGAAATAAGCCAACATGTACTGGTCACAAGAGACATCCCTCAAGCACTGGGAAATGATGTCTTGTCCCCTATGTGCAAGTGGGCACGCACCAGGCCACAGGTGCATTTACCCTCCCTGCGTACCTTGCCGGTGCTCACCTTGAGGTCCTTTCCTTCTTTCAAGGTTTTGGTAGCTCATAGTTTCCATAGCAACTTCTCAGGGAGATCTGTCCTCGAGGCCACATGTTGGGCCCCTGGACCTCCTGGCTCGGAATGTCAGTCTTCACAGTCCTTTCAGCACGACTGGATCTCACCTCAATCTGTGTGTTGTCACGACAGCTTTCTTAAGGCTTCTGGACTCAACCCTCAAGGCTTCCACAGATCTACTTTATGCCTTAAAGGGACAGAACAAAAAGTGTTCCCACCTGGTAGGTACAAATGAAATCATCTTCATTGTAAGTCGTCAAATTTCAGCAGTTTTTGCCATTACTGCTACAACTCAGCATTCTCACCTGAAAATCTACCTCAGGTGTAATATGGAGGATCTTATCTGTGTGTGTCGGGGTCAGCTCTCTCATCTCTCCTCAGGTCTTTCCTTTCAGCTTGAAGATTCTGTGATTCTATGAGACTGGTGAGGAGGGCCATGGAATCTCTAGTACCGGAGCTTTTTGTGTGTGTTTATTTTTCAATTCTGCCTTATAGAAAATTTCAAACATATACAAAAGAACAGAGAAGAGAGTAACAAATGCTCACATACACATCTATTTGCTTTAACAATTACCTGCTCGGTACCAATTTGTACATCATCTCCACCTCCACCTCTACCTACTCTACCCCTCTAGATTATTCTGAAGTAAATCCTTAAATATTTTAAAATATATCTCAAAAAGACAACTCTTTTAAAGAACTAGTATATGTTCTTAAATCTGTTTATGTATGTAAAATGTTGCATACATATAAGCATTTTTCTGAAAAAATAGTCTACTGCTTCATCAAATTTTATTTTATTTTATTATTATTATTTTTTAGGCGAGGCAACCCTTGGTTGATTTCACAGATTGCAAGGACCTTGTCGGCTTACAATCTTTTATTTTTTTTAAATTTTTTACACCTACCACACCTGGTCTTCCTAGGTGGTCTCCCATCTAAGTACTAACCAGGCCCGACCCTGCTTAGCTTCCAACCCTGCTTAGCTTCTGAGATCAGACGAGATCGGGCACATTCAGGGTGGTATGGCCGTAGATGCTTCATCAAATTTTAAAACCGGTTCAAGTGTTTACAATTTTAAAAATTGTTGCTCTAAGCAGAAAAGAGAGTCAATTTGCCTGAGGATCAGTAATTGTCAATGAAATATCTCATCTTTTCGCCATTACCACCATTCTACTCATTTGGAAGTATTTTTCAGAAATTTATTTGTTAGAAATGGTTTTAGCTGTTGTATATATAGAACAGCAAATTTCTACTTAAAAAGTTTTAGGATTAAACATACTCTCCAAAAGCCATAAATAATAATTTAAAGAGTAGAAAAAAAAATTAGAGGCATATATACAATGGTCAATATACAATCAATATGAGAATTTTCCAGATAGACTCTCAGCCTGCCCACTGAAAAAAATCTAAGTCAGAGAAGCAGAGGGAGAGTCATTTAGAACTGTTTCACCCAGAGCATTCACTCAGAAGCATAGAATACAGGTCCAGAACTGCTCAAGATGGCCTAACATTTTGCAAAGTACAAAGGAAAACATTACTTCCAGGAACGTGATACTAAAAACATTCAGAAACCATATGTACTGCTGATTTAAAATATCTAAGTCGTTTTAATAAAACAGACATAAAATATACTTTAATGTTTTTATTTTCAAAAATCTGGGTTAAACATCAAGCTGCATGTACATAAACCAAACCAAACAACAATAACAACAACTCTTTTTTAAAAAAAACCAGAACCTTGTAAACTGTCAAAGACTCTCCTAGGCTATCAGCCAGAAGGCTGGACTTGATGAACAAGAAAGTGCCTTCCAACTCTGACACCATGACAGAAACTAGACGTTACACGTGCTTCCCCACTTGTGTGCTCCCAGGCGCACATGCATCACTGGGGAAAAACAAGAAAAGTTGAAAATGGAACAATAAAATCATTTATGTTACTGTCTATTTTTGATATCATTCAGAATGATGTTCTAATGTTAAAAAATTGTGGATATCTTCCTCTACATTTAAAACAAAGCCCCAAAACACAGCCAGGACAGTGACAACATTAGGACGTTTTTGTTGCTGACATTTGGAACACAGCCACAGAGAAAATATTAAAAACTTAAATACAAGCATTGTGTTTCTTATCTAAATAGTTCAGAGTAAACAGTCACGGCCAAGCAGGGCTCCGGAGACCCTGGGAAAGGTGATACTTGGAACCTGTCCAGAAGATTCTACCTAGAAGAGGTTTGCTGTGCTTCAAAATGACAAACCAAGCAAACTCAAAGCAACCCATTAACTATTCTATTGCTAAATTTAAAGCAAACGTGCTGGGGTTGCTGAAAATTTAGAGTTTAAATTGGCAAGACAGCTTGGGCACAGATGAAACCATTATACTGTCAGGGAGGAACTGAGAGTTAAGGCCATCGATACTGGACATTTCCGTGTATTTTCAAGTCCTTCCAGTGCAAGCTGATGAAAAACAGAATGAAACAACCCAGCTGCCAGTCTAACACTGACATCGTAGACACCGTTATTTATTGTTATTGTTGTTTACTGCTTTTATTCTTTTAGTATCTTCATTTAAATACAGTTCCATAAAACTTCAAGTACAGTTAAGGAAAGCACCTCACTGCCCCAGGCCAGGTTCCTGCAGTTGAAACTGAACTTTTCTTGCATTCGTATTCTAAAACAAGTTTCATTCTCCCCGCCCCCATGTCTGATCTCTTTTTAAAGCACAGATATATTCTGTAATTTTCTAATTTTGCGCCTGTTCTCATCTCTGAGCTTGAGGAGAGTAGAGAAGCACATGGTACCCTCTGACCCCTTGCCTTTTCTCACCTGGATGCAAGGGACTCTTTCAGGATTGTATTTTAAATAGCAGTGAGGAAAACTGAGAGCAATTTAAATTTTATTTGTAAAAGATGTATCTGAATTTTCTATTTATATCATAATGATCATACATCATTTCAGTAATAAAAATAAAGAAACATAATACTGTGATATGGCAATTATTTTTAGGTACATTTTCTTGTATTAGTTTAACCCATTCATGTGAGGACTTTGGGAACTTTTAGATATGTAGCTTCAAGCATTATTATCTATTCATCTATTTAAAAGCATATATATCCTTCTTCTAGTGGGTGATGGTCTGATATCTAATACCCCTGAGTCCCTTAAAATTATATTAAGCAAAAACTGGTTTTTAACCAAGCTTAGTAGGTTGCAGTACAATTTATCTTTATTAGAATAGTATATAGATGGTTTATCTCCTGAATGCTTATCAGAACTAAAAATATTTTCTGAATTTTAACACATAAAATATATCAAGTTTCAAAGTCACAACTTTCCCCTCAAAATTATCTATTGTTTTCTGGCATTTGGTGCTATAGCCAGAAATCTATAGCCAGAAATCTAAAGCCAGAATGTTCTTTTGTTTTCTGATAGCAACTTGTTACTTTCTTACTGAGTGCCCAAAAGAGTCTTCATTCTCTCTCCTTGGTAGTTTAAAATTTTTTCCATGAGGTGCTTAGATAAGAGTCTCTTCCCTCCTTCTTTTTTTTTTTTTTTTTTTTCGAATGCAGGTAACTCCTTTCACTCTACAAACACA
>NW_011889316.1:201301-221112 GCF_000151845.1 Pteropus vampyrus
GCAAAAACTGGTTTTTAACCAAGCTTAGTAGGTTGCAGTACAATTTATCTTTATTAGAATAGTATATAGATGGTTTATCTCCTGAATGCTTATCATAACTAAAAATATTTTCTGAATTTTAACACATAAAATATATCAAATTCCAAAGTCACAACTTTCTCCTCAAAATTATCTATTGTTTTCTGGCATTTGGTGCTATAGCCAGAAATCTATAGCCAGAAATCTATAGCCAGAAATCTAAAGCCAGAATGTTCTTTTGTTTTCTGATAGCAACTTGTTACTTTCTTACTGAGTGCCCACAGGAGTCTTCATTCTCTCTCCTTGGTAGTTTAAAATTTTTTCCATGAGGTGCTTAGATAAGAGTCTCTTCCCTCCTTCTTTTTTTTTTTTTTTTTTTGCCTAGAATGCAGGTAACTCCTTTCACTCTACAAACACAGATTTTCGTTCTGTTCAGGAAAGATTTCATTTTTATAGTTCGATATTTTTTTCTCAACATAGCCTTTCTATCAGGAAAGCGAATATCAGTAATGTTAGCTAATGTTTGGTCTTCCATATCATCTTTCCCCATTATTTTTACCTGTTGTTTTATTTAAAGAACATTAGGAAGAAAATCTCGTTTGTCCTTCACATTATTGATTTTTTTAAAGTATCAGTTGATCTTTTCTGTTTCCGATGCGGATTTTAATCTGATGTTTTTAGCTTTTTTGAAATCTTTCTTTCTAATTTATCTTTTTTCATTTTATTCTATTGCCTTCTTCCCTCAGCCCACTCCTATTTTAAGATAAGTATTGCTGCATGCAAGCAATGCTGTTCTTTCAATTACAACAAAAAGAACCCTAAAAATGTGTTTCTTGCAGTAGACCACTTTCATTTTCAAATGTTCTGCAAACTATTTTCCTTGGTTCAGTCACATTTTAAAAATATGCCCCATTTCACTTTTTTCTCAATATTCATCCTTAAATGTGGTCTTTACTTCCCATACCCCAGGATCTGCCCTTGGTTATGCTAACTGTCCACTTGAGTTGTTTGTCAAATCCTGTTTTCGGATATCGAGATTGATGGTAAGAAGATGTGCAGATTTCCAAGTTCATTTCTAGTTCAGCACTTTTCTACTGAAGTGGCATTCTTTTCCTTCCTATTACCAAGTTTTCTGGCTCTCTGAACCTACATCATACATGAAAAATCACAATATTTACATGTTCCGCTCCTTTGTTACTTATCGTTTCTGCTCTCAGCTAAAGGGCGTTTATCTTAGAATGCGCTATACCTCTACCAGATCCTCTTTGCTTTGTGCTTACATTTCAGCCCTAGGACTTGGAGTCTTGGGGTGCACGAAGAGGAGATGGGCCTGGGAGAAAGAAGAGAAGGTGAGACAGAGAACCTTTCTGATTCCTTCCTTCTGATTCCTGAATTGAGATTTGGCCTTCTTCTGGGTCTTTATGAGTGTTTGTCTCAAAAGACAGGGGCTCACTGGGGGATTCTGATAGAAGCGAATCCATTAATGAATTCTTAAAAATTCAAACTTCCCAGCCATGGAATGGAGAAAAGAGTTCTGGATTAATTTTCCAGTTCTGAATCTACCGCTTATGGTCTTGCTGACCTTGGACGGGCCCTTTACTATCTCTGGGCTTCAATGTCTTTATTGGTAAAATGAGAGAATATGACTCTCCAACCTCAGAGTTACCTATATTCTATTGTTTTCTTAAGTCTCAAAGCAGAAAATAAATATGCCTCGATAAGGAAAGAAGAATAAAAAACAAATGACTATGTAAGTATTTTGCTATGGGTACTTTAGCCTAAAATTTATAAAAATCCTCTGACACCAAAATTAAAAAGAGAAAGTAAAAAAACTGAGCATGTACTTGTGACATAGGTTAGGAAGCCCTTTACATTTTAAGTTGCGATACCAATGTCAAAACAGCTGCAGTTTGAAAATTACTTGACTTTTATTAGAATAAATTGGCATGACCATCGGCCCTTTTAGGTTGATTATGTAATACGAGTTATTTATTGGGTAAAGACAAGGCAGAAAATTGTATGCTTACTCACAGAAAACCATCAAGCATTACCAAGAATGACTAAATTATACCACGTGACCAACTGATTAGTAAGAGTACATATAAGGTGTGACACAGTATGGGTTAAGAAAATATTTCCCAAACATTTGGTAATGGCAAGTGGACTTCTGTTGGCCTTAAGAAAGCAGTTTCGTCTAATGGACTGAGCACTGGATTTGGAGTCAGCAGATCTGGGATCAAACTTACGCTCTCCAGCTTATTAGCTCTGTGAGACTTTGGGAAATTACTTCTTTGAGACTTGGCTTCTCAATAAATAAAATGGGAATAATTAGACCGACTTTGCATAGCTGTTGTGAGAATTAAATGAGAATATGAGGCAGCTGGAGAAAGCACTTACCATAGCGTTAGTCAAATCTACACCTTCTAGAGTCTTATTTGAACAAATCAGTAACAATAACTACAATTAAATACAAAGTAATCAAACCATTTATACTGACCACAAAATTCTTAAGTGCCCATTCTTATCTCAGTTGGGGAGAGGGTCTATCTAATTGCTATTAGTGGTAATGGAAGCAATATGTACCTTCATATAATCCAGTAATTATTTTTTGGTCTTAATAAATATTTCCTGAAATTGTTAACTTCTATATGAGCTTCATTAGATAAAAAATAAAGCATATTAGTTGAGCATAAAAATCTGATTCTGATCAACAACTAATCATGGGGAACTAGTCTGGATTTTTTGGACTGTAAAGAACGAGAGGTATTCAAAATCATAATAATATGCAAACTTTGCCAGAAGGATGGGCAGCCTCCCCCAAAGGAGTTTTGGGAAATCCTGTGGTATCAGAATATGTAGATACAGAACACAGAGCTTCCAGAGATAAGTTAGTTATCATCACACATGGCCTGCTCTTCTCTCAGAAAGGGACCTCTTCTCTCAGAAAGGTGACTCTAGGTCACCACCAATCTCTCCCTCCACTCATGTTTTTGCCAAGTGGTTAACTTTATATAGGAAAGTACAATGAAGATTTTTACCTAACGACATTGCCTAAACAATGTCCTTTAATGCCCTTCCAATACAGGGCATTAAAAATTCACCCCAAAAGCAAAATCATTTAAAGATATATATAAATTCAAAACTTTTAATGCAGTCTTCTGTTAAGGGCTATTTGTTTACAGCTTCTTAATATGTATGAGCCTTAACTTAGACTAACTTGCAGCTTATGTGGAGAAAATGAGGTAACTCTTCTTGGAGGTGTTCATAATTTGCATTTATTGATGCCTAGAAGTAACTGGTTACTAATTCAAAACTGTTTAGCAAACTAGATTTCAACAAAAGCAACCAAGTGATGCATGTTCATAAGCATAACAAACATTGTTTACTTTATTTAAGTAGTAACAACGTGGTCAGTGTTAGCCTAAAAAGAAAAATAACCAACACTCTGCTGCCCAGAGGCAGCAAAATATTTTTAGAAGTTGTGAAACTTGAAAATTCCAGAAAACTGTTATTCTTAAGGAAAACGTTCCAGTCTAGTGAGAGGCACTAATTTAGGAGATTCATTATATGACCTTGAAGAACTGGGGATTTTGCTTCCTAGTTTTGCCCCTTCCGAACTACATGGCCTTGAGGAACTGCAGAAGTGTAACATTATTCGCTTTAGAGACGATCCACTCCAATGATCCCACTTTACAACTCAGGAAAGTGAGACCAAATTTGCCGAGTAGTGAAGCGGCTCCCAGTCTAGCAATCTCTCTACCACAGCAAGAGGCTTCAGCTGTTTCATGAGCGTTATTTTGTCCATATTCTCCCAATGACTGTGAGAATGGTAGCGTGAATGCTTTAAAAAACGCTGAATTAAAATCAGAATCAAAGTAACAGAATTCCAAATGTTATTTATCAGGGAAGATTAATCCAGCATATGACCTACATCATACATGAAAAATCACAATATTTACATGTTCCGCTCCTTTGTTACTTATCGTTTCTGCTCTCAGCTAAAGGGCGTTTATCTTAGAATGCGCTATACCTCTACCAGATCCTCTTTGCTTTGTGCTTACATTTCAGCCCTAGGACTTGGAGTCTTGGGGTGCACGAAGAGGAGATGGGCCTGGGAGAAAGAAGAGAAGGTGAGACAGAGAACCTTTCTGATTCCTTCCTTCTGATTCCTGAATTGAGATTTGGCCTTCTTCTGGGTCTTTATGAGTGTTTGTCTCAAAAGACAGGGGCTCACTGGGGGATTCTGATAGAAGCGAATCCATTAATGAATTCTTAAAAATTCAAACTTCCCAGCCATGGAATGGAGAAAAGAGTTCTGGATTAATTTTCCAGTTCTGAATCTACCGCTTATGGTCTTGCTGACCTTGGACGGGCCCTTTACTATCTCTGGGCTTCAATGTCTTTATTGGTAAAATGAGAGAATATGACTCTCCAACCTCAGAGTTACCTATATTCTATTGTTTTCTTAAGTCTCAAAGCAGAAAATAAATATGCCTCGATAAGGAAAGAAGAATAAAAAACAAATGACTATGTAAGTATTTTGCTATGGGTACTTTAGCCTAAAATTTATAAAAATCCTCTGACACCAAAATTAAAAAGAGAAAGTAAAAAAACTGAGCATGTACTTGTGACATAGGTTAGGAAGCCCTTTACATTTTAAGTTGCGATACCAATGTCAAAACAGCTGCAGTTTGAAAATTACTTGACTTTTATTAGAATAAATTGGCATGACCATCGGCCCTTTTAGGTTGATTATGTAATACGAGTTATTTATTGGGTAAAGACAAGGCAGAAAATTGTATGCTTACTCACAGAAAACCATCAAGCATTACCAAGAATGACTAAATTATACCACGTGACCAACTGATTAGTAAGAGTACATATAAGGTGTGACACAGTATGGGTTAAGAAAATATTTCCCAAACATTTGGTAATGGCAAGTGGACTTCTGTTGGCCTTAAGAAAGCAGTTTCGTCTAATGGACTGAGCACTGGATTTGGAGTCAGCAGATCTGGGATCAAACTTACGCTCTCCAGCTTATTAGCTCTGTGAGACTTTGGGAAATTACTTCTTTGAGACTTGGCTTCTCAATAAATAAAATGGGAATAATTAGACCGACTTTGCATAGCTGTTGTGAGAATTAAATGAGAATATGAGGCAGCTGGAGAAAGCACTTACCATAGCGTTAGTCAAATCTACACCTTCTAGAGTCTTATTTGAACAAATCAGTAACAATAACTACAATTAAATACAAAGTAATCAAACCATTTATACTGACCACAAAATTCTTAAGTGCCCATTCTCATCTCAGTTGGGGAGAGGGTCTATCTAATTGCTATTAGTGGTAATGGAAGCAATATGTACCTTCATATAATCCAGTAATTATTTTTTGGTCTTAATAAATATTTCCTGAAATTGTTAACTTCTATATGAGCTTCATTAGATAAAAAATAAAGCATATTAGTTGAGCATAAAAATCTGATTCTGATCAACAACTAATCATGGGGAACTAGTCTGGATTTTTTGGACTGTAAAGAACGAGAGGTATTCAAAATCATAATAATATGCAAACTTTGCCAGAAGGATGGGCAGCCTCCCCCAAAGGAGTTTTGGGAAATCCTGTGGTATCAGAATATGTAGATACAGAACACAGAGCTTCCAGAGATAAGTTAGTTATCATCACACATGGCCTGCTCTTCTCTCAGAAAGGGACCTCTTCTCTCAGAAAGGTGACTCTAGGTCACCACCAATCTCTCCCTCCACTCATGTTTTTGCCAAGTGGTTAACTTTATATAGGAAAGTACAATGAAGATTTTTACCTAACGACATTGCCTAAACAATGTCCTTTAATGCCCTTCCAATACAGGGCATTAAAAATTCACCCCAAAAGCAAAATCATTTAAAGATATATATAAATTCAAAACTTTTAATGCAGTCTTCTGTTAAGGGCTATTTGTTTACAGCTACTTAATATGTATGAGCCTTAACTTAGACTAACTTGCAGCTTATGTGGAGAAAATGAGGTAACTCTTCTTGGAGGTGTTCATAATTTGCATTTATTGATGCCTACAAGTAACTGGTTACTAATTCAAAACTGTTTAGCAAACTAGATTTCGACAAAAGCAACCAAGTGATGCATGTTCATAAGCATAACAAACATTGTTTACTTTATTTAAGTAGTAACAACGTGGTCAGTGTTAGCCTAAAAAGAAAAATAACCAACACTCTGCTGCCCAGAGGCAGCAAAATATTTTTAGAAGTTGTGAAACTTGAAAATTCCAGAAAACTGTTATTCTTAAGGAAAACGTTCCAGTCTAGTGAGAGGCACTAATTTAGGAGATTCATTATATGACCTTGAAGAACTGGGGATTTTGCTTCCTAGTTTTGTCCCTTCCGAACTACATGGCCTTGAGGAACTGCAGAAGTGTAACATTATTCGCTTTAGAGACGATCCACTCCAATGATCCCACTTTACAACTCAGGAAAGTGAGACCAAATTTGCCGAGTAGTGAAGCGGCTCCCAGTCTAGCAATCTCTCTACCACAGCAAGAGGCTTCAGCTGTTTCATGAGCGTTATTTTGTCCATATTCTCCCAATGACTGTGAGAACGGTAGCGTGCTGAATGCTTTAAAAAATGCTGAATTAAAATCAGAATCAAAGTAACAGAATTCCAAATGTTATTTATCAGGGAAGATTAATCCAGCATATGTCTAATCCAAGGAAAACCGGGAAATGCGACGTGGCCAAGGGGGCCATCTCTTTCACGACTTTGGTTAGGTTCTTCCATGCTATTCCCCTTTACAAACATACTAAACAATAGAGAACCTTTCTCATAAAGCTTCTAAAGGTTTCCCCATTCTTCACTTGTTTTTGCTTATATCTGAGGTATCAGGGCTTGGCTGTGTTAGAGGTAGAATTTATGGGCATAAGTGTGACCAGATTATCAGTTTTGGTTTCCTCTTCAAGTTTTACAGTTCAAAGGAGAGAGAATCTCCATAATGGAAGAAATAAGTGGTGTAATGCAGATCAGTTGAATGATATTAGTTATTCCTATTGCCAAAAGTTGTAAATAAAATAGCTAACATTTATTGCATACTTATCATGTGCCTGTCCTAAACCCTTTTTATTTCATTGAACCATACCCTCAAGCTGACACCCTAACATCTCTACCAGAATACACTTCTAAGGGGAGACCTGCTAGATTCGGGGAGGAGGTACCACGCAAGCAGGGCTCACTTTAGAGCAGATGCAGAAGGTGCTACGGGCAAGAGCTCGCCCAAAGGACCCCGGAGGTCCTGTCACAACACCTATACACCACCATTCCTGACACAAAGCCAGAAGCAACATATGCCCGGGTAAACTTGTAAATTCCTGGTATTCATTCTGACTTTTGAGTTAAAAAAACAAAAACAAAAACAAAAACAAAACCTCAAGGTAAGGGAGAAAACATTCTTAATTTCCTCCTTTCCTTCCCTTGAGATTCTCCCTCCCCCTGGCTTAGGCCAAGAATAGGAAAACGTGGAGTCACCAGGAGGTATGGTTTAAAGCTGGCAGGAAGGACAACTACCTTAGCTGTAAGTCAACTAGAACTAGCGACCCTGCCCACTTCAGCTCCTCTGAGGATGGACAAAGCTGTATAGATGGATAGGTGCCATGCCATTTTAGCAGGTTTACTAGGTGTTACCACATGTAAAGTGTGTGTATCCAAATATAGACATCTACATACAAATACATAACAGACTAAGTGCCCAGTACAATGGGTGGCACAGAATCACACTTGATAAATGTATTTTCTTTCTCACTCCTATTCCCCAAGGAGGCATGTAATAAATAGCAGTTAGGATGCTGAGATACAATTCTTTCATTCCATCAGGTGTCACTGAAGATTCTACCTCCTGATTTTTTATTATAATCATTCACTTCAAAATTCTGAAGTTTTACATTACATCAAATAGGTAATAAGCAACAAATTTGAAGCGGAGATGGTTATTCGGCTGATGGAAAGCCACTATCAACAGAAAGATTATAACCTCTGGATCAGTTATCGCTACTTCTGGAAAGGTTAAATCTGAAAAAATCCCACTGATTCCTAATGGCAATTTCTTCTTGAATCTATTTAAAATCAAAGTGGAGATTTTATTTAATGAGGCTGCAGGCTCTGCACAATAGTTCACATAGGTTCTATTTCTGTTTAAGTGCAGAACTGACCAAAATAAAAAAAAGACTATCTGCTTTCCACAAACAAAATATCCTTTGGGTGTTTAGCAAACTAAAGGAAACTGTACCTAATGTTTTGTGGTTTTTTTTAAATTCAAAACCCTAAAATCATTATAGGAAACCATAATAGAATAGTATGCAATATCAAGTCAGGACATCGATTTTTAATTATTACCTGTTATTTACATACAAATAGAGACACAACAAAATTAATCTCTATTCAGGAAAGATCAACTAGTGAACAAAATTCCAAATGTGCAGTAACTAAAAAAGGAACATTAACCCTTAAGGCAGCATTGGTTGAGTCTTCTCTGGTATTACATATTTCAGGAAGTATTACATATTTCAATGACTAGTGAATGGTTTTTAAAACCAATTAAAATAAATACGAAAATAATGTTTTGAAAAAGAAAAAAGAACTGATTTCGGGACTCCTGCAATTCCAATTTATACTGGAATTTTAATTTTGAATTTGAAAGCACACGCAAGGAACACAATGGTATAAAGTTACAGCAGTCTTTTCTCAAATACAAAATAAAGATCCCTAGAAATTATTATTATTAATTAGCACTCTTTGGGCTCCTTTTTCACTTCTCATTCATAGTAGTTATTAGAAAAGTCTGCTGATGTTTCAATAGCATGTGATCAGGTTGAGTTTTACCTGAGTGAAATGGTTTCAAATTGCATTAATAACTTATCGCCATGAGTTTGACAACTACGTCCTTAATGCTGGGTTCGCTTACCTGGTAGGCTGCCTACATCATCGTGTCCCAAACATTGGCGCCAACCTAAAATGATGACATCTACTACGGCTGAAAAAGTCATACTTTGACAAAAAAAGTTCAAAGCTCTTTAATAAACACATTTTTAGATTTGTTTCCTTTGTGGCTTGTTTTGTTGGGTTTTCTTGGCTCAGCCCGAAAATTACCTATAGGTTTTTTACAGATCCAGTGCCATATGTTGACAGAACAGCTGTAGGACACAAAGAACAAAACAAAGCAAAACAAAACTCTAAAAAATGTTCAAATGAAAAAAGCTTTTGTATGGTGCTGATAAATAAAACGTAGGCACTTCTGCTTCAGGAGCTTTTCACATTTTGAACACAGGTCGCTTTTCCAAGCCACTTACTTTTACTACTAGAGACTCCCTCGTGGTACAAACCATCTAGTTCACTGGAAACCTTGTTCTCACAGACACCTTTTGACACATTAACCTTTTTTCATAAAATTGTCTCCACCGACGCAGAGACCAAGTTCCTCCCAGTGCTGAAAGCCTGACTGAATGCACGATCTTCCACCAAGCAAGGCTGCTTGCCCTGCAGAACCAAGTTACTTATCAACACGATAAAAGAAGAGTGTCAAGTGCAATTTTTCTCCTGGAAACAGTGAACGTGTCTGCCTCTCCCTTTCTAGTTCTTACGGTGTAATTCAACAAAATGTATATAGTCTTCAGAACATTCTAAAGCTACTAGGCTACTGAGATTTTAAAAAATGACTAATTAAACAGGTTTTTTTTTTTCTTTTCCTTTTTTTTTTTGAGAAAATCTGTGCTAAAAAGGCACTAGATAAAATGAACTTTCTTGCTCCTGTGTATGTAGCAATTATACAGTGTATTAGATTCTATAATTTAACAAAGGTGACATATATTTGGATAAAACATCCTAATTATTCAGACTCATCTACTTTCAGTTAGAAAATCCAAAGTCAAAGAAATAGCAGGTCGCACTGACACAGACCAGCCTGGCCATGAAGTCACAGTTGTCCCCTGCCACCTCAGAGCTCTGGCCTCGGGTGCCTGAGGAAGCTCTCACCTATCAGGGGAGCAGGACAGTGGCCTGGACCCAGAGAAGACTCACTGGCAGCAGCTGTGGGAGCCGAGCCTCCTAGAGACCTGAGTAAATGAGACGAAGGTGAAGTTCTCACAGTTTTCCAGCTTGACCTTCTTGGCTAAGTTTGGGACAATTCCCCGAAGCGACCGCAGTCCCATCCTCTGCTCCTCATACCACACGCTGCCTATGTCTATGGCCTCCTTCCTGGCAGTAAGGTAGAACGGGGACTTGGCCTCCATTTGGGTGGGTGGCCGGTGGATGTACATGTACTTGTAGAGGAGGCAGTAGGGGCACTGTTTGTGTCCCCTGGAATGCTCATGGTAGATTTTCCCATGACATATCCTAGTGGAACCACTCCGACTCTCCCTCTTGACACTGTCTGTCCGGGCAAAATAGGGCTGGTTTTGTGGGTCTTTGAGCAGCTCGATGTCACCATACATCAGATCTGCGTGCTCCTGCAGTGTCCGCATATTCAGGTATTGGCTATTGTATTTGACCACAGTGGACAGGAGGGTAACAGGGCTGTCATCCCCTAGACACCCTGCCTGCCACATCTCCTCCTCATCAGAAAGGGAGAAGTAGATGATATTGCGAGAACGGGCACCTGACATCCCTGCCTTACTCAGCACCCACAGCTTCTCCTTGAGTTTCTTGGTGGAAGAACTGAAGGTGCTGCTGGTGATGGAGAAGCCCACACCTGCATTCTTCAGGATGCGGTCCAGGCCTCGGCGAATGGCATGGAGCGAGGTGGCCAGGAAGTCTGAGCCGTCACTCTTCTTAACGGTGACATAAAAGTTCTCGAGGAGCTCGTTCAACTTCACTGCAGGGATCTCAAATGAGACAAACACTCAGGTTACACATCTGAGGACACGCAAATAGCCAGACCCCTCCTTCCTTCTCCTAATCCTCACCAGGGGCGGTATTGTAGACAAGACATTTTGTGGCCTCTAGAGGGTTGACTCCTTAGCATGATATAGTGGAAAGAACAGTGAACTTCAAGCTGGAAGATCTAGGTTCCATACTTGGCTCCACTTAATCTCTTTAAACCTCAGTGTTCCAAGCTGCAAAATGGGACATAATAATCAATACCTTCTCAAAGGATTATTGTAATAAATAAGGTAGTGGACGTGAAAGGGTTTGTAAATAGTAATGAACACACACATATACATATATATACACACACACATTTATAATAATAATAGTTATAATAGTAATTATTATTGGCCTTTATAACGTTCACTACTCCTCTCTGGAAAGCCCTTTCTTCTCTTTTCTAGCAAATCATTTCGCTCTCTCCCCTTCCATAAGATTCAACCATCCTCTCTGAAGAATTCCTGAACTAAACTTATCAAACTCGAAATCACTCCAACCTTAATTTCCTTGATATCTACACATACTGTGTATACTGCTGGCACTAAATATAGAGCTGTAAGGAAAGATGACTGATTTGTCCACTTTTCATAGCAAGTTAATGATCCTCGAATTTTTGCTTGAATTTGTATCTCTGGCTTAATGATCCATAGGGCTTGGATATTAATATTTGTTCAAAAGATACAAAAAACTAAATGACTAGACTAACAATTAGAGAGAGCTCCCTATTTAGGTATAGTAGAAGGAGAAGGAAGCTTGGCTGGTAGGAAAGCTTTATATTTCAAGAGGGAGCTAGCTGTAAAGAGAAAACCAGATCTTGCTCATAGTAAATTCAGGCAGAATATATATTCTAGGACCAAAAAAAAAAAAATGATTCAGTAAAAATTGTTTTAAAAGTAGAAACTGTAAGGTAACATTGTCTTTTCTTCTAATAGTCCTTGGGTCAAAGAGAAAACACAAACAAAATTATACAGATTTAAAATGAACCAAACTGAAAACATTACATATCGAAATGTACGAGATGTTGCATTTAATAGTCCAATAACATCATAGTCTTGAATGATTGTGTAAGAACACTTTATTGAAAATAAGCAAGCATTATTTAATTCAAAAAGCTAGACATAAGCCAAACTCAAAAATAGTAGAGTGAATCAATAAAAATGAAACACAAATTAATGAACTAGAAAAGATATAAATTGGGATAAATAAAACATGAAAATACATAATCTTTGAAAAGACCCGTGAAGTTGACAAACTTGTAGCAGGTCTGACAGAGAGAAAGAAAGAAAAAAGAAGAAAGGAAATACACTTAAATAATATTAGGAATGAGAAAGTATAACTACGGAAAATGAATAAAGAATATGAAAAAATATGCATATTCATTTCAAAATCTAGATAACCTGAACAATTTTCTAGCAAAATATAAATTGCCAAAATTGGTTCAATAAGAGGAAAAGATCTGAGGAGCCCCAAGCAAGAGCGAAATGACTGTCAAAGATGTATGTCACTCTTAACGAGACCACGTGTGGAGTCCTTCCACCTTTTCTTTTGTATTTAAACAGTTTTGGAACATAGGAAGAAGAAATGGGCTTACTTTTTTTCTAACCCAAATCTGACGAGTATTATACCAAAAGATAAAGTATGTGAATATAAATGTAAACTTCCTTAAGTAAAATAGAGGCAATTTCCATCTTGCACAGACATAAAATGTGTGTACATCAGAACCGCACGAAGCAAGGACATGGCTCTGTTATGCGCAAGCAGCGATCAGCATGGCACCGTGCAAAGTAAGGACTGCCTCTACGATCACATCACACTCAGGATGGCAGGAAAGCAATACACCCAGAGGATTACTGCAGAGTGTAAGGATGATTCGATCTTAAAAAATATTTTAATATAATTGACGTATTCACATATCAAGTGGAAATAATATGAATTTGATAAATACTAAAAATTCTTTGAAAAAATGCGATATCCATTTCAAATTTTTAAAAATTCAAATTAAATTTAGATTTAAAAAATAATCCTTTTACTATCATGAAGAGTATTTTATAGACAAAAACTATAAAAAATTACACCCAAAATGAAAACATGAGGATCTTTCTTATAAAGCCAGATAGAATGAACATGCTGAATATCATTGCTATTATATAACACTGTTCTAGCCAACCAGATAACAAAAAGAAATTACACACACACACACACACACACACACACACACACACACACACACACACGTACGTATATAGGAAAGAAAAAAGACAAAATATAATTGTTTTCTGCTAATCTGATTGTTGGTCTAGGAAAATCCAAGAGATTCAGCAGAAATGCCATCAGGAAGAGTAGGGTAGCTATACAAAAAATACAAAAAGCAATAGCTTTCTTACATACCAGTAAAAATCCATTAAAATAACTTCCCAATAATCATGAGACCCAAACTCAGCTGGTTTCAAATTTTTATGTTGTCACTTCCAACTCTCTACCTGCAGTTGTTAACTTCTCTTTGTATCACTTAGGACTTGTTTGGTTGCCAGAGATAGACCAAACTTGAATAAACCTAGGCAAAAGGGACATCAGAATCAGTGTACTCCATGCCATCAGGCCTCTCTCTCTCATCTCTGCTTCTCCGTGCGGAGCACCTTTCTTCATACAGCTCAAAACAGCCACCAAGCATCCCCCACCCCACCAAGGTTTACATCTGATGGTTTCAGATATTGGCAAGAGACCAACTCTCATTATCACCAGAAACAAATTAAAAGAAAAGATTCTGATTGGCCCACTCCTGATCCAAACAACTGACCCAAACATGGGCCATTGTGTTAACATGATGGCTTCTACAACAACCATGAGGATTGCAGGAGAGGGATGGTTCCTAAATAAGAGGTTCTGAGCAGGAAACCTTACTTATTACCTTAATACTTAAAAACAAAACAAAAAACAAACCTCTGATAAGTTTCCTGTTGCCCTTAGGATAAAGGCGCCTGACCTGTTTGTAAAACTTCGCAATCTGGCTCCACTCTGTGGTAGATTGTTTCCAAAAACAGCCACAATTCCTCCCCTTTGTATTTCCACACTCCTTTGCAATGTGACTTTGCAGCTCCTCCCACCTAGAGGTAGAATCTATTTTCCACCCTTGGCATCTGGGCTGGCCATGAGTTATTCAAACCAATAAAACGTGGCATAAGTGACAGTGTGAATTCCAAGCCTATACCTCAAGAAAGTCTGCTTTCATCTGCTTTAGACTTATAAGTTCTGCTTTCACTGTCGTAGGATGTAATGTTGCCATGTGAGGAAGCCCCATTAGACCATGGGAACATGAAACAGAGACAAGCTGTCTCTCATCTAATATCCGGATGACTGCACCCGCGAGTACACTAAATGAGACCAGAAGAACCACCCAGCTGAGCACAATCCATAGAAGCAAGAGCAAATAAAATGAATGTTGCTTTGGGCCACTAAGTTTCGGGATGGTTTGTAATGCAGCGATAGATAATTGGTACAAACTCTATTTCTCTAGCCTGATCATCTGTTCTTTTTATATTCTATTTCCAGCCTCACTGAACTTTGTGTCATTCACAGAAACCATAAGGCTCTTTCATGCTTCTAAATCTTTGTACGTGCTGCTTCCTCTGCCTAGAATGCTTTTTCTTCTAATATCTATTTGGAAAATCTCTATTCATTATTTCAGATCTAGCTCAAATTCTGCTGTCTATATAAAGGCTTCTCCAGCTTCCCTAAGCAAAGTTACTCTCTCACCTGGGATCCTATTTTACCTATTTATATGTCTGTCTCTCAAAGTGGACTAAAAGCTCCTTGAAGGCAAGAACTACATCTTATACATGACTGGGTCTTCGTCACATACCAGAAGGCCTGAACTATATCACTGACACCCAATGAACTGATCAGCATGGGTTAAATCAATGAATTCAACTTGCAGTCAAAAGAACCAAGCTGACTTATGATGCAGAACATTTTTCTGATTTACAAAGGCTACCACAAATTTCAACATGAAACCACAGTTAAAGCAATGGCTGGAGAAATGTCAAGTCACAAAGTTTATATTGCTGGCACATAAGAAACTGTTCATTATGGCCCATGTTGGCTGCCTCCTTAGTTTTCTCAGACTGAGTTTTGGTTGGAGATTACTCTTCCAGGTCACCAAGGTCTTCAATTTGTTATAAAGACATTGCAAGAAACTATATTCCTTCCTTAGGTACTCTGAATAGATATTACATCTCAAAATTCACTATGGGTTAGACACTTGGCTTCCCTAACATAAAAATGACCAAAGAGGTAGAAAGAGCTTGGTCATGGGGCAGATGAGTCTAGGTGGGAAAGAACAAAATAAGAAAAAATTGACTTATTAGGCAAATTCCAGAATCTGGAACTACACAGTAATCCTTGAAACTTGAAAACGTTATAAAACAAGTAAAACCAAGAGTTACTTTTGGGGAATGCCTCAAACTTCCCTTTGTGATAATCTTGTCCAGAGGGTTGAAGAAAGTAGAGAAAACGCTTATGAACTATAAGTATTCTAATCGGAAAACAAAAACGAATCTTGAAGAAACCACTAAAATAAAAATGACAATAAAAATGACTTCATTTTTGCAGTTACCAAATTTTACTTCATTCAGAAAGATAGGTACTGAACTTCAAGATGCTCTATTTTCTGTGTGAATCTAATGAACATAGAAGTCAATGACAGCTACCTTGAGGGAGATGAATCAGTGAGGATTAAGTCACGTTTGTAAAGAAAAAATACTGAGCTGAATATACACAGTAGGTCATAGAGTAATTGTAGAGTGAGAATGGCAGTGTATACTCTGTTTATTTAGATGACATTTTAAAGTCTAATTTAACTCCTGGTTTTCTTCCTTAAACAAACAACTAAATTTGAGGCTCACCTGCTACCAAACCATGATGAAGAGCTGTTACCTACCTTGTATGCTGCCAGCTACATCCATCTTTAAAGATACATCTAGACTAAAAATATCTTGCATTGAGACCAAGAAATTAAGATGAAAGAGTATGGGCCTTGACACCACGATTCCTTCTTTTAACTAAATATTCACTCATTCTCTAAAATATTGGCCTCTTTTTAAAAGAATTTATTATTAAAAATATTTGAGTGGCCCATATGACTGGATTACAGAGGATCAAAATATATCTTCTTCTTCTCCCATTATTCCTCTAGATCAGCGGTCCCCAACCTTTTTAGTACCACAGACCGGTGCTCCTATGCGAATCTAATGCCTGATGATTTGCAGATACAGATGAAGCTTCAGTGGCTGCAGATACAGATGAAGCTTCACTGGCTCGCCACTCACCTCCTGCTGTGCAGCCCGGTTCCTAAGAGGCCGAGGACCAGTACTGGTCCATGGCCTGCGGGTTGGGGACCCCTGTTCTAGATAACACAGGGGAAACTAAGAAATACTAGTACCTAAGAAATATTAGCACTCCACTGGACAGTTGAGACATTTTCATCCCCTGGGATGTATAAGTTATTTAAGCCATGGGGGTTGTGGAGAAATGAGCCTTTTTTCATGGATTCCTACACAGAAATGTAAAGGTTTCCAGTAACAGACAGCTGTCTTCACAATGACTTCACCAAGTTTGGAAAATAAGATCCCCTGGCCTAGACACGGTTAAGGTTAGTGAGGATGAAGAAGCAGTGTTGGGGACCTGTGAGAATAGGTGAATTTTAAAATTATTATTGATGAAGGTGAAATAGTTACATTTTATTGATTTGTGTGTTTTTTTTTATATATATCATAAAATTTACCATCTTAACTATTTATAAATGTACAATTCAGTGGCATTAACTACATTCATAATGTTGTGCAATCTTCATCAGTATTCATGTCCAGAACTTCTTCATTATTCCAAACAGAAAATGTACTCATTAAACAACTCCACATTTCTTCCTCCCTCCAGCCCTTGGTAACCTCTATTCTATTTTCTGTCTCTATGAACTTGCCTATTCTAGGTACCTTACACAAATGAAATCATACGTTTGTCCTTTGGTGTCTGACTTATTTCACTTAGCATAACATTTTTGAGGTTCATCCATGCTGTAAGCATGTATCAATACTTCATTTCTTTTCATTGCCGAACTAATATTCCATTGTATGGATAGGCCAAAATGTGTTTATCCATCTGTCTGTTGATGGACCTTTGGGTTGTTTCTATATTTTAGCTATTGTAAATAATGCTATCGTGAGTATTTGTGTACAAGTTTTTGTATAGATGTACATTTTTAATTTTCTTGGGTATATGCCTAGGAGTAAAATTGCTGGGTGATAGAGTAACTCTATGTTTAACTCTTGGGGAACTGACAGACTGTTTCCAAAGCAACTGCATCATTTCACATTCCTACCAGAAGTGTATGACAGGTCCAATTTCTCTACATCCTCATCAACACTTCCTACTGGATGTGAAGTGGAATCTCATGTGGTTTTAATTTGCATATCCCTGGTGTCTAATAAAGCTATGCACCTTTTAATGTGTTTATTGACCATTTGTTTATCTTCTTTATAATAACAGTTCAATGTCCTTGTCTGCTAATTCTAAAATTCATGTCAGTTCTGGGTTGGTTTTGATTGATTCATCCTTTTCTCACTTCTTTGCATGTCTGATAATTTTTGTTTAGTTACCAGACATTGTGAATTTTATTTCTTGGGTTCTGGATAATTTTATATTTGTATAAATATTCTTAAGCTTTGTTCTGGGACACAGTTAAATTACTTGAAAATCATTTCATCCTGTTAGGTCTTGCTTTTTTCCACTTACTTTTAAAAAATGAGATATAATTGACATGTGTTTTATATTAGTTTCAGTTATATAAGATAATGATTTGATATTTGTATATATTACAAAATGATCGCCATGGGTCTAGTTAACATCCATCATCACATATACTTAAAAATTTTTTTTCTTGTCATGAGAATTAAGATTTACTCTCTAAGCAACTCTCAAATATGTAATCCAGTATTATTAACCATAGTCACTAAGTCGCCACAGTCACATTACATCCTCAGTCCTTTTGACTATCTTCACACATTTTGTACCACTCCCCTCCCCGCTCTAGCAGCTACCAATTTGTTTTCTGTATCTACAAGTTTGGTTTTTTTAAAAAAAAGATTTCCCAGATAAGTGAGATCATATGGTATTTGTCTTTCTCTGTCTGACTTATTTTACTTAGCATAATGCCTTCAAGGTCCATCCATGTAGTTGCAAATGGCAAGATTTCGTTCTTTTTTATGGCTGAATAATATTCCATTGTTTATAGACACCACAATTTCTTTATCCATTCATCCATCTATGGACACTTACGTTGCTTCCATGTCTTGGCTATTGTAAGGAATGCTGCAATGAACATGAAGGTGCATATATCTTCTCAAGTTAGCATTTCCATTTCCTTCAGATAAATGTCCAGAAGTAGAATTGCTGGGTTGTATGGTAGTTCTAGTTTTAATTTTTTGAGCAACCTCCATACTGTTTTCCATAGAGGCTGTACCAGTTTACACAGCACAAGGGTTCTGTTTTCTCCACATCCTCGCTTACACTTGGTGTTTCTCATCTTTTTGATAATAGCCATTCTAACAGGTGTGAGGTGACACCTCATTGTGGTTTTAAATGGCATTTCCCTGACGACTAGTGATATTTACCACCTGTTCACGTACCCGAGTCTTGCTTTTAAGATTTGTTTGTGTGGCATTAAAGCAGAGCTCAGTCTAGAGTTAATTATTCTCCACATCTGATGCAAGACCTTTCTGAATACTCTACCCCATGAATCTTGAGGTTTTTCAAATCTGGCTGGTGGGAACAGGTGCTATTTCCAGTTCTGTGCGAGCTCCAGGTACCATTGCCTCTGAACCTTTCAGGTGGGTTTTTGCCAGCCTCAAGTAGTTTCCTCACGTGCATATGTTGATCAGCACTCACCTAAATATTTGAGGGGAACCATCTTCATTTCTCTTAGGTTCTCTTTTTGTAGCTCTCTACTTTCAAATACTCTGTCATGACAATTTTTAACTACTTCGGTCTCTTGACTCAGCAAGCCCACTGGGCCCTGCCTGAGTTCTCCCTGAGCACCTACATTTTGGATGTTTCCCTTCAAAGATCACTAGCATATGACTCTGTGAGAAGCCAGGGTATGCTACTGACCTAGTACTCCTTCAGGCCCCTTACAGAGTCCTCCCCTAAATCAAGGATTCTCCAGTTCATCTACCTGTCTCTTCTCTTCCTTAATAATGTTGTCAAAAATATGCCTCCCAGGGAGATAGATGGAGTAAAAGGGGTCAAATATGTGCTGACAGAAAGCAATCCAACTATGGGCAGTGAACATATAATGTAATATATATGACTTACTGTTGAATTGTACACTTGAAACTTACTGGATTTTGTTAACTAATGTCAACATAAAAAAAAATAAAAAAAAAGCCTTTCAGTAGAGCCTTGCCTTTCATATGTGCTTACTGCTTGCTGCTCCAGTTTCAGCTGTCCTTTTTGGGGGGCCCTGTGAATGGTTACCCCTCTTTCTGCAAGAACAGCAGAAGGGCCCTCCCCATATAGTATCTAGTACACCATGCTGCCAGAAGTAGTAAACCACATTTCCTATTTCATTTCTTGTTAATGCCCTAAAGGTTACCACTTAAACTTGGAGATGCCACCTGCCCTGGGCTTCAATTACAACCTCCATTCACAAGACCTTTAAACCTATACTTCAGGTTTAACATTTTCTCATGTCTTAAATTCCACATTCCCAACTGCTCTTTGGACATGTCCATCTGGATAGCCATCTGATGTAGATTCAATACATCCAGACCAAAATACAACATCTTTCTTTTCTGTCTCTATGTGTCCACGAATTTTTCCTTCC
>NW_011889316.1:222577-257615 GCF_000151845.1 Pteropus vampyrus
TCTTGGCTATTGTAAGGAATGCTGCAATGAACATGAAGGTGCATATATCTTCTCAAGTTAGCATTTCCATTTCCTTCAGATAAATGTCCAGAAGTAGAATTGCTGGGTTGCATGGTAGTTCTAGTTTTAATTTTTTGAGCAACCTCCATACTGTTTTCCATAGAGGCTGTACCAGTTTACACAGCACAAGGGTTCTGTTTTCTCCACATCCTCGCTTACACTTGGTGTTTCTCATCTTTTTGATAATAGCCATTCTAACAGGTGTGAGGTGACACCTCATTGTGGTTTTAAATGGCATTTCCCTGACGACTAGTGATATTTACCACCTGTTCACGTACCCGAGTCTTGCTTTTAAGATTTGTTTGTGTGGCATTAAAGCAGAGCTCAGTCTAGAGTTAATTATTCTCCACATCTGATGCAAGACCTTTCTGAATACTCTACCCCATGAATCTTGAGGTTTTTCAAATCTGGCTGGTGGGAACAGGTGCTATTTCCAGTTCTGTGCGAGCTCCAGGTACCATTGCCTCTGAACCTTTCAGGTGGGTTTTTGCCAGCCTCAAGTAGTTTCCTCACGTGCATATGTTGATCAGCACTCACCTAAATATTTGAGGGGAACCATCTTCATTTCTCTTAGGTTCTCTTTTTGTAGCTCTCTACTTTCAAATACTCTGTCATGACAATTTTTAACTACTTCGGTCTCTTGACTCAGCAAGCCCACTGGGCCCTGCCTGAGTTCTCCCTGAGCACCTACATTTTGGATGTTTCCCTTCAAAGATCACTAGCATATGACTCTGTGAGAAGCCAGGGTATGCTACTGACCTAGTACTCCTTCAGGCCCCTTACAGAGTCCTCCCCTAAATCAAGGATTCTCCAGTTCATCTACCTGTCTCTTCTCTTCCTTAATAATGTTGTCAAAAATATGCCTCCCAGGGAGATAGATGGAGTAAAAGGGGTCAAATATGTGCTGACAGAAAGCAATCCAACTATGGGCAGTGAACATATAATGTAATATATATGACTTACTGTTGAATTGTACACTTGAAACTTACTGGATTTTGTTAACTAATGTCAACATAAAAAAAAATAAAAAAAAAGCCTTTCAGTAGAGCCTTGCCTTTCATATGTGCTTACTGCTTGCTGCTCCAGTTTCAGCTGTCCTTTTTGGGGGGCCCTGTGAATGGTTACCCCTCTTTCTGCAAGAACAGCAGAAGGGCCCTCCCCATATAGTATCTAGTACACCATGCTGCCAGAAGTAGTAAACCACATTTCCTATTTCATTTCTTGTTAATGCCCTAAAGGTTACCACTTAAACTTGGAGATGCCACCTGCCCTGGGCTTCAATTACAACCTCCATTCACAAGACCTTTAAACCTATACTTCAGGTTTAACATTTTCTCATGTCTTAAATTCCACATTCCCAACTGCTCTTTGGACATGTCCATCTGGATAGCCATCTGATGTAGATTCAATACATCCAGACCAAAATACAACATCTTTCTTTTCTGTCTCTATGTGTCCACGAATTTTTCCTTCCGTTCGTAAACCTTAAACATTTCAAGTTAGTTTTGCAGAATTCATTTTCTAATGAGGAAAATGGGGACCAAGGATATTAAATAAATTTTTGCTCAATACTTCCACTTAATTTCTCTAGAATATCACTTTCATTTTGTTTCTTCACATTCAAAAAGCTTCAGTGGTTTCCCTTTTGCCTAAGACACTTGTAGATCTTATGGTCAGGGTGTTCTCTCTATAGCAACAGTCTCTTCTCCACTGCCCCTGGAATAATCCTTCAAATAAAATCTCTCCTTACAAACAAAAACAAAAAAAAAAAACAAAACTTCAATGGTTTCCCAATATTCACAAGATTTTAGCTTAGCACTTAATAGGTATCCAATCTAGTTTTATGCCCACGAATCCCATATACGAAGCCCCTGCTACAGGCAAGCGAGTCTATCCTTCCAAATCTCTTCCTCATGTCACTCAGCCTAGAAGACTCTTGTCTCCATCTGCTTCTACTGAAATCCTGTCTCTCTCTCTGAAAACACCGCTTAAATAATCAATGCCTTTGCTAGTGTCACCAAATTGAAATCAATTTATCCAATTGAATTTTTTTTTGGCATTTCTGATCTGAAAATTCATAGAACACTTATTAAATTCCACTTTGTACTGTGGGTATATTTCCATTTAATGTTCTTTCAAAGTTTTTCCAGGCAGAAAGCAGCTGTTCTGTGCTTCCCACAATGCTTAGCACAGTGCTTGGCACTGGGAAGCTCAGTGAAGTTGGCTGAAAGAAGTAAACTCAAGAGTTTCTTACCTTGGTGATGTCCGTATGATCTTTGAGCCCGTTGGTCATACACCAATATCGCCACACATTCAGGGCATAGCGCGTGGCTTTGGTAGTATTTGGGCTTACTGCACTGGTACACAGATCATTCAAGTCATCGTTAATATTAAATACAGGAAATTTGTTGAGCTTAGTAGAATAGGCTAGAAACAGAAAAAATAAAAGGCATTAAAATAATTTGCCATTCCTTTCTTGAGAGAATTACATCTTGGGATCATGTTAAATCACAGGAAACTCCTCAGAGATAACACTTTTGAAAAAATGAAATTTCTACCAAGTATGTATATGTTAGAATAAATAAACTAGGCAACAATATTTCTAGCATAAGTTCCCGAATCAATGCACTAACCTTGCATTTAATCCCAACAATTTTGCCATATAAACTAACTGATGCACTAATGCAGGCATTCACATAATGAAAGGGGAGTGGGGAGAACGAATGCAGAAAAACAAAGAATGTTCTATCTAAAATGTTCACTGGAAAAAATAGCATTTCTATTAACGACAACAACAAAATGAAAGAAGGGAAGACAAGTTAACACATCCTTTCTCTTTACCCATAGCACATGAAGAGCTATTATTTCTCTGCGATACATAGTCTCAAATATCTTATGTGCCATCCTGGACAGCCTTGTATTAAATGGTGTTAGCATATTTCCTTAATTCTTTTCACAAATAAAGAGAAAGATATTTAAACCCTGACACATAACCCATTAGCTAGCTTAGAACAAGAATGGAAAGGCGAGGGGGAGAAATATCCAGGGAAAGGAGGGAGAATGTTCCAGAGAGGCGCACATGGTCTCAGAAGAGAGGGAACAGATTTCAAATTGCAATTGCCAAATTACTTCAAATAAAAACTGGTTTTCCTCAATGTATCCACTTTTAGTGTTGGTTGCCAGAAAGATAATCAAATCCATAACCTTAGCTGGCCCTTCTTCATATTCTGATCTACTAAAACCAGAATTAAACTATTCAAATTGAGGTGTTCAGATAAAAAAAAAAAATCAAGGTAGACCACCGCAAAGTAAAAACAATGTCAACCTGTACTTTAGTGGTTCTTACTCACTCTTGAATGTTTCTGTCTTCAAACAACACAACAAAGGGCTAAGAAATAGCAAAATGAAAGTGAAGGCAATTATACAAGGGTGATCTGCAAACTGGCTTCCCGTTCTCTAACTCACTCATCTTTCACCGCTCCTACTGAGGAACCACCAGCCTCCTGTTGTGCCCAGCCAGGACACCCACCCCACACCTTCCCCACACTTAGCCTGAGAAATCTCCCCACAGTCTGTGTGCCCATCAAAAGTGTCTTTTTTTTTTCCAATTCCAATTCCAAGCCCATTCTACATAATCCTTTCCCACACTACCCAGCTCCCTCATTTTCTCCTTCACTGTCTCACATTTGCTTTATTATTTCATGGAACTGTGATCTAATTGTATCCAGAATATCATTTTGATTGGATTGTATGCTCCTTAAGACTCTGTCTTCACCCTTTAAGTCTTCTGTTGAATTGCTGAACACACAATCGGCTTTAATGCTAGAAATGCTATCAAAAGCAACTTAGTCATGTAGGTATATTCTCTTAACACTTGCATAAACCAAGATAACTTACATTATTTTGGGGACTCGCTTGGTATTAAAGAAAGGATTCTAGTATAAAACTTATGATTACATCTAGCACTAACTGAAAGCTTACTATATGCCAAGAGTTATATAAATTACCTGTAAGCTACAAGCAACCCTATTGCTGTAACTATTTCACAAATAAGGAAACAGAACCTCATACATTTAGTAACTTCAAACATCACTCATCCAATATGTACTTAGTGCCAGGCACTGTGCTGTTCCACATCATAGCGTTAGCAAGTGGTCAAGCCAGGGTTTGAACCTGGGTCCCACCGACTCTATGTCTGGCCACTACACAAAGGAATCTGGTACTACAGGGATAAAGTTCTCAGTAAAGAATGCAATTTAAATATTAGCCACTTACAAAAAGTATATCCTGGCCCCCCAAATTTACTTGGATTAACTCTGTGAGAACTAAATCTGATGTATTTCAACAACCACTATAATTTCACTGTTTTTATTTAAAACAACAAAAGGATTATTTGTACCAGAGCCTAGTCCCCATCACTTAAATACAGTGTAAGCCTAGAAGAGTCACACTGCAAGGTGGACAAATATCTAGAAAAGCCATGACTTACCAAAACTAAATAAGAAAGATACAGTTTAAACAGTTCTATACCCACTAAAGAAACTGAATCTATAATTTAAAATATACAAAAAAAATCCATTCATGTTCAGATGGATTTCACCAGTAAACTCTTTTAACACTTAAGGAACTAATATACTGTCAGATCTAAAGACTCTACTGGTAAACAGAAAAAGAAGGAATATTAACCAGTGTCTTTTCTAGAACAGCCTAAGTTTTCTATAAAAATAAGATGAGAATAATACAATAAAATAAAATTACAAGTCAACGGAGCTTATAAACACAGATATAAAAATCCTTAACACACTAGGAGCAAACTGGATGATGACCTCACACCATGAACAACAAAAAATTCCAAATATATCATGCCCTAAATGTGAATGGTAAAATGAAAAAGTTTCTAGAAGAAAACATAGGAGACCATTTTTGTGACCTTGGAGTAGCTACATATTTTTAAACAGGACATCAATATTACTACCCCAAAAGTAAAAGGTTGGTAAATTGAATTTCATTAAAATTAAAAAGACTTTTCTCAAAATGCACCATTAAGAGAGTGAAAAGACAAGCGACATAGTGGGAGAAGATATGTGAAGGGCATATGTCTGACAGATCGATTAGAGGGCACACAGTCCCATTAGATATGGACAAACTTAAGTGGGCTCTGCATAAAATAGGAAATATCATTACTATTTCAGGAAATAAAAAGTAAAATGCACTCACCAAAATATCTACAATGAAGAACAAATCTATAAACATCAAGTGTTGATGAGGATGTGAAACAACAGGAACACTCTTACTGGGCTGGTAAGAGTGACAATTTGTATGACCACTTTGGAAACTAATTGGCAATATCTACTAAAGTTGAATATACATGTATTCTATGACCCAGCGATCCTACACTCGACAGAAATGTGTATTTGTGTATTAAAAGGTATGTATGTGTGAGTGTTGATAAAAGCATAATTAATAATAAATACTGGAAACAACTCCATGCCCATAAACAAGAGAATGCATATGGAATTATAAAATAGTTATACAATAATTATACGATAACAAGGAACGGACTACTGGAATGAACAATATGCATAAACACAGATGAATCCCCAAAACACAATGTTAAGCAAAAGAAGCCAGACATAATAGAGTATATTGAAAGGGTCCATTTATATACTTCAAAAACAGATAAAATGACTCTATGGTAAAGTAATATAATGGTTACATCAGGGAGGTATCAAAGAGAGGGCACATGAGGGAAGCTTCTAGGCTTCAGGTAATGCTCTATGTCTGCCTCTAGGTGCTGGTTATAGCAATATGTTTGCTTCATAAAACTATACACTAATGATTTGTGCACTTTTCTGTCTGTATAATTCAATAAGAAAACTTTCCAAAAATCCTTAAAATTAAAAAAAATGTATGTACAAACCTAATGAAGAGTTACACCAAAAAAACCAAAAAACAAAAAACAAAAAACACTGTACCTAAACAGTAAGACTCAATATTATGAAGATGTTTAATTTCTTCAAGTAATCTTTAATGCAATGTAATTCTAATTAAAATCATCCAGTTTGTTGTTACTTGACTGGTATTCTAAAGTTTGCCTAGGAGAGTAAATACATAAGAAAAGGAATACAGTTTAGAAAATAATGATTGGGAGGCCTTGCCCTGAAAGATGTAAACAGGTACTATAACACTGCAATAATTTAAAGTTTAAGTTCTGGTAAAGAAATAGGCAAATAGATCAATACTACAGAAGAGAGTGCAGAAAAGATCTGTGTAAATATGCAAACTGAGTATATAATAAAGGCTCCAATTCACATTGCTGGGGAAAGGATGGATTTTTCAATAGATGCTTTGAGATAACAAGCTACCGAGTTAGAAAAACAAAAACAAAAGCATATTTAGATTCCTATTTCATTCCACACACAAGTAACACATTTCCAAATTGATCATTTCAAAAAGCTATTTCCATAAAGAAGACAATTTTCATGATTTCAGGAGTAAGGAAAGCCTTCTCAGTATGACACAACCCAGAGGCATTAAAAAAATAGATGAACAAATCAGATGACAAAAAAAATTCAAAGTCCTGCATTTGATATATCTTAAAATGCAATAAACAGATCTAGAAAAAATACTTATAAAGTGACAAACTACATATTAAAAAGCTACTATAAATCAGCTGGAAAAAGCTAACTCAAGAAAATTGGCCCAAGACATACAAGCAACTATTCATAGAAGAAATACAAATGACAAAAAACATTAGTAATAATTGGGTATTATAATCAAACTAAGATGTATTTCATTTATCAGACTGGCAAAAGTACAAAAAGGTCCATTTCTTGGTTAGGATGCAGAGGAACTTGCACAAGCATAGAAAAAAAATTTAGGAGGAGATATATCACATCGGTTAGTCATTATCTCTGTGGGACTTCTAAACTTTACAACATGAATGTATTATTTTTGCAAGTTACAAAAAATCACTAGGACTTTGGAAATGCATATGTGGGAAAAATAAATAAAATATACTTTTTATTTGACCCAAGAATTCCTATTTTAGAAATTTATTTTAAGGGTATAATCAGAGAGATGTATAAAAAGGTATGCTCGGAGGTGTTCTTTAAGGCATATTTTATAAAAGTGAAAAACTGAAAATAAATCCAATCCAGCAAAAACATTATAGTACAACAGAATAGCTTTCGGTACTACTGTGCAACAGAAAACTATGTAGCTAAATAATAATCACACTTTCAAAGGCTAAAGATCTTTTACAAATGTACAAAACAGTAAATACAGTTTGACTACAATTTTTGAAAGTACAGTTGACCCTTGAATAACATGGGCTTGAACTGCACAGGTCCACTTATACATGGATTTTTCTCCCAATAAATCTGTACAGTACTGTAAATATATTTCCTCTTGATTTTTTAAGTAACAGATTCTTTATTGTAAGAATATAGTATATAACATACAAAATATGTGTTGACTGATGTAAGGTTTCAGTCAATGGTAGTCTACTGGTAAATTTTTTGAGAGTTAAAAGTTATATGCAGATTTCTGGCTGCATGGGATCAGTGCACCTAACCCTCCACTTTGTTCAAGGGTCAAGTGTACCTGTATGCTTAAAAAAATTCCAAAAGAAAACATCAAAATGTTATAAGTTGTTATTTATGGGTAAGATTCCTGTGATTTTTATTTCTTATTTTATTATACTTATTAGTTTTTGCCAAATTATTCACAATGAACCTTTGCCTCAACATTTAAAAAACATACATTTTAATAAAGAAAATGTTTTTAAAAAATGATAGTTCAGTCTAAAAATGTTTGCCACCAAATTCAATGTTTGCTTTTATCTCTTCAGATGACATATCACCAACATTAAGTATGTTATACATATTAGCTACTTTAGTCACTTGAAATCGTCTTGGGAAAGATTATGAATAAATAAATTAACTTTTTAAAAAACATTTTCTGACTTGTAGGCTAAATATTACTCAATCTGAGTTCTAATATCCTTCCCCTATCAGTGAGTAAAATTTGTCATGTTTTAAATATATAACTTGTTTCTTAAAGTACTAGGAAAACATAAACTAAGTTACAACTATTTATAAAGTAATTTAAATATTTAAAATACTATCATACAAAAATACAATCATTGTTTCTATTTGTAATGTTCAGCTTTACATGAGTAAAGACTTTGGTGGATTATTCATACATATGAAAGAACTACATTTGTATTTCTCTAAAATAATTAACAGTGAGAGAGAACATTATATTCTCTGGTGTTTTAATATGCTTTATTCAATAATTTTAGTGACACAAAGATGTCTGGTTAACACTCATTTTGAACAACCACTCCTATTCTGTTCAAAAGAGACTTTCTGTCAAATGTACTAAAGGTAATGAACGTCACATGGAGACCTGTATCTGACCAAAAAGATTTTCTTAAAAATGAGGCGGTCTAGAATCTGACTTCTACTTAGCTTGGTATAACACAGTTGTCTGACAGAGGTCCACAGACAGACAGAGAGATGGTGAGTTTGCAGTGAAGCCTTCTGCTTCATTAACAGGATTTTGGAGACTGGGGCTCCAGGAAACATGATTAATTCAGCTGTTGATGCCTTCTTGAAACGTGTTCCCTACCCCATGGGCTGTTTCTGAGCACTCACAGGTAGAGGATGCTTCTCCTTCCACAATTTCCCCCTCCTCAGTGGTAAGAAACATGTGACAGGGAATGCTTGGCTCAATATGCATTGGCTATAAGGGCCTAAGGCTTAGTGACTGGGACAATTCTGTTTTTCAAAATACGGTTTAACTTGTTTTTAAATTGTTTGTTGTGGCTACAAAAATCAACCACCTTTGCAGAAAACCACTTATTAAATGAATGAAGACTGCTCATACCCAAAAACAGACAAAATACGGTGATTAAAACATGCTCTCATTATACAGACGTAACTGACACTCATTAGCTGATTTTATTGGATTGTTTTTCTTATTTCCATAAGTTTTAGGCTGTAGCAACAAATATTAAAAACAAGAGAAAATTACACTTACATTAGAGGCAAACATTATACACACAATGGAATAGACCATTGGGACACAGTACTAGTATTTTATTTAGAGCACAAGTACATAGACAAATATGAAGCAGAAACAGTGAGCTGATAAAGATGAAAACATCTCAGTGTAAAAGATCAGTGAGCAGCAAAATAAAAATGAAACCAAGAGAATATTCTTATTAACAAAAAAGTTCTATCATATTACAAATATCACCTGGCAGAATATTAACCAAGAGTATCACAATCACATATTTTAACATCTTAACAGAAATTTCTCTCCATTTCAATTCACCTTTTCTCCTCTTTCACAAATTATAACTGTAGCAGCTTGAGAATTTTTAAATATGATTAGCGTGAAC
This sequence comes from Pteropus vampyrus, assembly GCF_000151845.1. Classification (NCBI taxonomy): domain Eukaryota; kingdom Metazoa; phylum Chordata; class Mammalia; order Chiroptera; family Pteropodidae; genus Pteropus; species Pteropus vampyrus. Next base: position 232,047 of record NW_011889316.1, read on the forward strand.
AGGCACACATGTGCTTTTTTCATGTCAATCAGTTAAAAGCCAAGTGGCCAGAAAATGTATCAAAAGTGACAATCTATCAAGTAGTGGGCAAAGTAAATGCATCTTTAAAGGACAGTTCTATTTTTTCATAAAATTTTTCTAAGTGTTATTTTTAGTGGTTATATTTCTAAAAAGATGCCTGGTATTAAATTATACTGACTAAACTGATAAATCTACCTTTTTATTCCCAATTAACTTCCCAGTGGTAGAGTACAAGGAACCTTACAATCATTCTCACAATCTGTAAGAAAGATGGAAGACCTTAAGTTGGACACGGCATTCATTCTACTAAACCACCAGAGTCCTTCATTTAAACGGATGAATGAGTCATATACAGTGATTCCCTTGAATCCAAAACGCTTCCAGTCATTCCCTCACCAGGTTTCAGCCTACAGGGTTACAGTGACATTTTCAGATCACAATGAAAAAGGTACAAGCTATTATTGCTCACCACGGGGCTAATCTGGAAAATCCATGTCTAACATTAGCAGTGAAAAAAAGTTTAAAGTCACGGTGGAAACAGACTCTATAAATTAGAAACCTAATAAATATATATGCATTATTTGATTAAAAAGTCGCCCTAGGCAAAAAAAGGCCTCAGGACAGACATACAAAATGTACAGAAGACCCAAAGGGGGTAAATAAATCCAAGAGCAGGATTCAAATAAATGTGCCCACTGCTTATCTAAAACCGAAACTGTTAATTAATCGTCAGAATATATCATGCCATCATCTTTGGTGTCCAAAATATAAAAGGAATTCTAAGTACAAAGGCCTTGTCTGCAAACTCCTGACGCAGGAATCAAGAAATACTTCAGTGTTACGGTGGAGGCCACGGGACAAGGGCAGAACTTCTTTAGAATATGCATAATTGAATTTCCTTTTATTGCTTTATTACCTTCCTTGAAGGGCAAATGTTTAAAACGTATTCTGGAGAAAAGCTCACAGTTAAGATCTGCCTTTCTTTTCCTTTAAGAAAAGAAGAAGCAGGGGCCTTGATGAATTAGTTTTAATATTCTTAGAATTAAATCAGCAATTTCAGCAGCAATGTTTCCAAATACAGCATTGGCTGTTGCCGTGTATCTGACAGTCACACAAAAAGCCTCTATATAAACCAGGAGATCATCCCTTTATTAAAGGAATCTTATAATTATAAACCCATTGAACAGACAGAATGAAACCCTGCACTGACTGAGGAATTTTGGCATGTTGGTGTAAAAAGGCTCTTAAGGAAGTAGCCTTCTTTTCTTAAATTTATGACAGTTACTCTTCTATTTTAAGAGTATAAATGTATGTTGATTTTTCTCTCATGTTGAATTTTAACAAGTAGAATTAATTCATTGAAATAATTTTCTCTTTACTTGCAGAGTTTAGAATTGCTGAGATAAAACGGAAATACTAGAAACCAAGCTAAAGACACATGGGCATGAAAAAAATCTGATGGTCATAAGGCAACCAAATGTGTTAAATAAATTCATGCGAATGCTGAATATAAAATTAATATTTGGGAACTCTGAGGTTTCTATGGCCCCTTATATATGTAATTTAAAAACTAAATATTCTTATTAAATACAATTTAAATAAGCCATGATAACCAACAAAAATAATGTATGTACCTCCTAGTCCTCTGTTATTACATCGTTCAACCTAAAAATATGCTGATCAAAGGAAATTATGCTGCTACATTGTTATTCTATTGGATTTCTCTGAAAGGTGCTCAATTATTAGAAAAAAAAAAGATTTAAGGTGGGGGAGGTATACTGGAAAAGTTCAGAATTCTTGCTTTCTCTTTTTGCAAATGCTTCCCTTTCAAACAGCTGGAGACAGCGAGGAGAAAAGCTACCTGGAATCATATCTATGAAACAAGATTGTGAAGTTGGCACTACTTGACAAAAGCAGTATTTCCTCCTGTAGAGGACACTAAGTGCTGGCTCGAAATATTCAACAACTAAGTACATAATTCCACAAATCACACAGAAAATGTTGACTGGCACAGCCTCTTAGCACAGTTTGTCAGTTCAACTACGATAATGGATAGCAGCAATGGATAACAATTCCACGTAAACACCACAAACACACATATGAAAGAGCACCCTACAATAACATGCAAAATTTCAACAATGACATCACTGAATATTACACAATGCATAGAAATTGTAATGGTTTTTGGCAAGATTATTTTTGTAACAAATACTTTATAAAACAAAAGTTCTTTGTTATAAATGCTATTTAAAAAGTTGTAATATAATGGATTATAGATATAAAAGTTCAGTTGGATAAAGTTAATCTCAGTGGATTAATACTAAAATGAACCTGCTACTTCATCCAGTACAAATAATCAATTATAAATTATTTTCTAGTGGAAGTATACTAAGGTATTTGATTTATAAAATGTAAGAATTACAGAAAGTAAACAGGCATAAAAATCACTTAAATACAGTATGCACAATTACTGTTAGGAGTCTATATTGCTGATGCCTTCCTAATTCTGCCTACCACAAATAAATAAATTAGCCATTTTCAAAGCTCTTTGAAATGAATGTATCATGGTGAAAATGCTAATTCCAGTGTAATACAAAAAACAAAAAAACAAAAAAACATTAGAAACCTAGCAAAATTCAACATTTCATTCAAAAGACGAAGTTTCATTGTACCTTTTAATATCCTAGAATTTCACCTTTTTTCTTCAACTATGATTAAGTATAACCTGTAAATTACAAAATTGTAAAATGTTTTTATCTTTATGCTTGAATTCCTTTTTAGAAGAGAAAGCAAGATAATATGAGAATTTACAAATACTTTGTATTTCTACATCTTCCTGCTGTAGGTCACTTTCATAGCTCCCATTTTCTATCCCCTTCTTATCTCTAAATAAATTCACGTCAGAAAAATTCTAATTATGTTGATAGAAATTTGATCATTTTGATTGAAGATATGTCCGAAACCTTCAAGATGACTTTTTCAACTCTCCATATACTAAAAAAGGATATGACAGACTACATTCAAAACCAGTAACATAGATGCTATGTAGCTGGATATTCAAATGAATATGAAAAATTTTTAGTTACTTTTTAGTTTATAACCTATAACTGGAATTCTTATACCTGAAAACTATAGTTCGTTTCCTCTCCATAAATGAAAACTAAATATAGATGGGGTAGGCTAAGAGATGTTCATTAAAATAAAAAGGTGGAAGATGACATTTGGAGATTATCCCATCAAATTTCAAAAGAAGTTGCTAAAATCAAGATATAATACTACACAATGAAAAGTGAAAATTCAGATGCAATGAATAGTGAAAATTCACATTCAATAAAAAGCCTATTTGAACACTGGCGGCTTGAATGTACTCCTAATAGAAACTTGATTGAGGGTTTAACATTTTTACCATTTTGAAAACAAGGATATTCTTCCTAACTCAGGAGGAATATAGCGTTGTTTTTCCTCCCTATACACTGTTTATGGACTGAAAGTCAGGATGCCTGGGCTTTAGTCTTGGTTCTGACAAGGTGCATGCACCTGGGCATTCATCTAATCTGTCTGGGGCTGCTTTCCTCTTCTTTAAAAGAAGAGGGTGGGTTAGATTAGATGTTTCCAGTCCTATATTCTAGCCCAGTATACCTGAAGATGTGTAAAAGACGTAATAGCTCATTCGGTCTAGTGAGTCTCAAAGCAGGGAAGGTAAGGAGGATAGGGAAGGTGAGAATTCCTGGGAAACCTATGTTTCATGATGCATTCCCTTTGCAATTTCCATCTCCCTGACCTCATGCTCCCTTCCCTCAAGAGAATGGTGACTCTCACTCTTCGTAGTACTGAAAATCACTGGGCTAGATGATCTCTTTGGTCCTTTCCAGGTCCAGTCTCTATGATTATAATTCAATAAAGATGATGGTTTAATTAATATTCTGAACCAAATTAGTATTCTAACTTAATACTGTAATTGAATTAGGTCATGGTTTACATAAAAACTCAGTTTAAAAATAATGCAATCTTCAATACCATATCAGGTCCTTCCCATAGCTTTGGCAGGCCCAAATTTATAAATTGGTCAATAAGAAACTTTGATCATCTTTGTTTAAAAAAGTAAAATCAAAGTTGTTGGCAGTTTACCAATATCACCCCCTGCCTTTTCTTTTATATAATTGGAAATACACCACCCATCAACAGGATGACATGCAGTGTATTTCTTTATCTCAGTTATATTCTATGGCAAGGATCTCTTAAAATCATCCTAGTTGTATTACTTGGCCATATAAAAAGCTATGTATTCCTATCATCTCAGGTAACTCCAAGAGGAGAAGAGAAGCAATGTCTGACTACCACGCATTAAGAAAAAAACATATAAAAAACAATTGAGGGTGCCCTTGCTATGGTGTGTTTCTTAATAAGTAACTATCTGCACCATATCGTATGGTGGAGGTGCAGAGATATATCTTGCATATTTAAGAAAAATATATTAAAATGATTGAGAACTTGTTAACTCTTTAGTATTTATAACTATTTTTTTCATGAATAAACATTTAAAAAAATATCTTACTGCAATAAATTATTGTATACTCTCCTTGATTTTCCCCCTAAGCTTAGAAATTTATTTCATTATATGGTAGGGAGTTTTTATTTATAGATGCTAAGTATTACAGCTTTATTTTGCTTAGAGAAATAAAGATCAAAATACATCTTTCCTATAACTAAAGAAAACCAGTCAGAAAAAGCCTGGTTAAAATCAGGACTGTTTGTCTCATATATTAAACTGTGGAGATAGTCAAACTAGAAAAAAATCTGAATGGTTTCATAATCAATCTAATTCTGAGAATCATAAGGACAGTATTTTCCCCAAAAGCTCTGTTATAAACAACCATGATTAATTAAAAAATAATAAAACACTTTATTAAATAGCTAATTTACTGGTACCAAATATGAAGGCAAGACCAAAGTCCCTGGCAGACTGGCAACCAGTATTTAGTATTTGGTGGATGGCAGTTATTACTTTTGGGCTCAAGAGAGGTGTGCTTTCTGCCTAGAACCTCCCCGCTTCCCTGTCTGAATTAAAGGAACTCACTTGAAATTGGTTTCTTTGGGGTAAAAACAAATGGCAATCACTTTTAAATATAGAATTCCTTGTGCACATACACACTCACCTCTACAACAAAGTTAAGTGTTCTTTAAAGAGTGTCACAAATTTTTGCTCTCATGGCCAGGGGGAAACAAACTCTGCTGAATGTCCTATCTCAAAATAATTGCAATAACAGGGCCTAAACGATGTGCTAACAAACACACCAGGTGATGGCACTGCTCTCAATCAACTCAGAGCTGAAAGAATATTGATGATTTTATCACACCAGGGGTTTCATTTATAATTTGTCATTTCAGAGAGTCTACGGAAGCACAGCAAATCACTCTGTGAACAAGTAGCTACAGCAGAAAAGGATGGTGCTTAATGGTGTCTGGATCTAGTTTCAGATCCTGATGTTCTTAAGTATCAATTGTGACATGGGCAACCCATTTGATGTCTCTGGATTCCTCATTTAGAAAAGAGAAATAACGACACCCACCTTCAGAAGACTATTGTGAGAACTAAGTGAAACAGCTTACAAAAACACTTAGTACTATGGTACATGGTAAGAATTCGACTAATGATGGTCATTGATTCCTATGCATGCATACACTTGTGTGAACAAAATGGCTGTAGAAATGGCTTTGCCTTACTGATTTTAAAACAGGCTCTAAGGAAGATTCTCCACAAAATACTCAAACCAGTATTACGTATTCTATAGCAAATAAACATATTCAATGGCTAAATAACATGAGTACAAAGTCTGGAAAACTATGAAAAATAGTAGTGGCATAGTTTTTCTGCTGGGCTCTCAAAAATGAAATGAAACATTATAGTATCCTTTATAAATTCTAAGAGCAGAGACTATTTTCCCATCTTTGTACCCTCCCTTTGTACGCTAGGTGCTCGATTACTTGTTATATGACTATTAATTTTCATCTCAGTGAAGTCATTTGATTTCATGGCGTCTGGAAGCTAAGTCACAGGACATAGACAGGTTAATATGATGAAAGTTTCAGCTAACAATGATCTAATTGAAAAAACCAAAGAGACTCAACTTATACTAGACAATTTTCTGATTATTCTTTTGTAGATGAGGATGTGATTTAACATAGGGAATGTGAAACACGAAAAATTTAACACTGGGAAAAACAATTATAAAATAACAAATGTTTTAAATAGCTGATGTATATTAATGAATCCTATTCAGACCAGCCCTACTAACCAAGATAACAAAGAGAATCTCAAAAATAAACATCTTGAATATTGCTAACCTTTTCAAACATCTGTGGTTTTCAATAGCCAGTTACTCGCATGAATATAAAAGACTGATTATATAGCTTTGTCATCCAAACTGATGGATGGGTCTGGCATTTTTGGTTTAGTTAGTGCAAAACTTCCAGAGTCATGTGAGGGGCACTGGGAAATTTCTTACCTGACATCACCCAGACCTTAAACTGTAAACATTGCAAATAAAGTTTTGTTTTTGGATGAACTGTGAAATTGCTTGGAAAGGCAGCACATTCTGTTGTAGTGAATACCTGCTGAATTTCGGCTAAAACACACGTATGATTTTTGCATTTACCACTGCCACAGTATGAAGGTAATTTAAGTTATGATAACAAATAATAAAAATGGCATCTGGCAGTAGCATGTCCTCAGTATTGTTTATATAAAAACACAAAATTTAGAGGTAGTTAGAGATAATTTTTCATAATTTGACTAACTCAAATTGATACTATAATTTGGCTATATTTCTACCAAGCCATTCTTCAGGAAACAGTTTTCTAAATCTGTCACAATGTTCCTATTTGGTTTATCAAAGCAGAATATAAATAAATAAAAAATTCACATTCTCAATCTGTGTTCTTCTAAATGAAAATGCAACAGAATTAAACAGAAGAGATTTGAATGGTAAACACAAATAGAAATCTGAAATTTCCTAGTTCCATTTTCTCAGTGCATACTGACTGCCCTTCGTCCTTATGACAAACTTACTTTCCTACCAAAAACATACCAAGAATTAAAAAAAAATATGTCAATGCAAAAATAAAATGCATAACAACATTTTAAAGTGTTTTACAGAAATCTTTTTTTAAACATGAAAGGTAACCTATGTAAAAATAGCCTTATGTTTAAAGTTTCTTGACAGTAGGCTGTCCTGTGCACTCAGAGACCAGTTATAGAATAACGAGAACAGAATAAAGAGAATTGGGAGAAAGAGACCCTGTGGTTCAAAATGAACGGGAGGTCACAGTATGCCCCCATGAAAGATAACTCAGCATTCCTTTTCATCAGACAGCCTAGACAGATGGGAAGACACTGTGTCCCCATATCTCGCTCAAATCTCTGGAAACTAATTATGAGTTGGAACTAAGAAAGGTAAATAGAAAAAACTCTGGAGTCAGATGACAGTACCATTTCCTTAGCTACAACCTAACTGATTTGTCTTGATCTCAACATAAAATGGAGATAACGCATCTTCCTTTCAAAGTTGTTGAAAGGATTAAAGGTGTATATAGAAATAAATATGTATTTATCAAATGTCTGAAGACATATTTACCAAAATGTTAACAGTGATTATTTTTGGCTAGCAGATTTACAAATATATATTTTGTTTTCTTTATGCTTATCTGTATTTTCTAATTTTCATACAATTAGTAACTATTTCTTATATAAGTGATGCATGTAAGTCACTTAGCACAGTGGTGGCACACATTCTGGCTCAAAAATGGTGCCTATTATCATTATCAATACAAAAAACAAAGCGAGATATCTTCTGCCCTTTCTCTTTTCTGGATGGGTATCTATGGAGGAAAAGTCATGAAATGAAGTTGATTCCACAAAGTCCACGACAGACTTTCTACTCCTGAGCCAAAGGCCACAGCTTAGAGGAACGGGTCTTTATGTGCTGTGATAGTGTTGCAAAGAGCTGCATAGCCATGGGAAAGCTCAGTTAATGTTATGATTTAGCAAAGGAAATCAAAATGAAATTTATCCTGGTTGTACAATAAACTAATACATAAAACACCACCTACCTTCCCAGCTAATGAGAATTGCGAGGTTGCCTTGAAGAACAAATACTTTCCAATAGAATGCCCAGATCCAACAAAGCAATTAAGATCTGGATTTTTTTATATTAATGATTATAAAAGATAGGAAACTAGTTCAGCTTCACTGTGGTCCTGTCTAAATTTATTTTATTTTTAAAGTATCTTAACTAATAATTCATCACAGGCTTCAAGACTTGAAAATAAAGACCTTGGGAAAATCACTGTAAAGAGCTGTATAACCCAAAGTGTTATAATTCCAAGATATTACAGAAAAATGCATTTATATTTACTGTAGAAGAAACTCTGCACATTTTCAAGAATGCTCTGAATTCAGCTAAATCTGGTAACAAAATGTTACCTAAAATGAGTGTCAATATTCCTTTGATCTCAACTACAGAGTCAAGTAATCCCCTAGGGGAAAGATACTGAAGTTTAATGCTTATAAATAAATAATTCAAGGGGGATTTGAGCTTTGAAGAAGATGAGATTTTTTGTTGTTGTTGTCTTAACTAGTGCTTCTAGATCTTTAAGTAAGAACTTTTCCATTCTCTGCCTTCTCTTTATGCTTGATATACAATCTAATGCTTGGGAACATTGTCAAAGCTTTGGTCATTTTAAATTTCTTGTGAATCTGGTAATCAAATTTCATTTACATTAATTTTTTTTTAAGGAAGAAAAAATTGTACCCAGGTTCAAGCACAACAGTAAAAAATGAGCTATATAACAGTCTTTTTTTTTTCTTTTGCCACAATATTGGACTTTGCATATTATTTAAAAAATTATATATGTTCCAAAAAGAATGGCACCTTTTTTCTCTCCTTGTACCCCTTTTCCACTCAGGACACAAAATGTTAGCTAAACCTCTAGGTTTTCATATTAAGAAGAAAGAGAGTATATAAATAATTTGATGTCGAGCTTTTATCAAACTTTCATATTCTGGATCTGACTGAATACGATTTTGTATAAGCAGTAAAGTTAGTGTTATCTTCTGATTTGTAGAGAATTTTAAAAATTAAAAAAATAAAGCCATTTAAGTAGACTAAAAATGAGAGGTGAGGTGGGAAAGAAAGGCAGGAGTTGAAGACACAAGTGTCTAGGATGACTGTTTCCTTTTTGAGTTTTTGGAAAAAAAAAAAAACAAACGGAATTTCTTTTCTACTTTGTGTTGCCTGAGAACCACTATGGTTTTGTAAAGTCTGTAACAGTAATTACATTTAATCACCCACAAGTACATTTGTTTTAAGCCTATAAATACTATGTTAGTAATACTAAACTATCTCCATTGGCTTATTTGTAAAAAGAAAAATATATTATATATATTTTTATAAAGTTAACACTGAGGGTAGAGGAAAGGGATCGAGAAGCAGTGTATAATCACAGTTTCTCTGGACACAGTAACCACACTGGGGTCTTGTTCAAGCCACCTGGTCAAGCAGTATCTGAGGAAGAGTCATAGGAGGCGGAGACGATAAAATTGCCACTGTTGGAGTGCCCGGCCACGGACTGGGCCGCCTGCTGGCTCAGATTGTTACAGATAAGCACCAGCTGGTTGCTCTGGGCCTCCGACAAGGTGCTGCAGCTCTGATACACACTGAAGTTGGTTTTCCTGCCAGGGATGTTGCCCTTCTCACACATGGTCTTCACCATCTTGGCCAGCTTGTTCTTGCCAAGGGCCTGGCAGTTGTACCAATGCAGAGCTGCCAAGTTCACAACTGGTTTGATGGACAAGTAGAAAGGGGCATCTTCGTAGCGCATGGCAGGAGGCCGCCGCTGGGCATACTCCTTATAGTCCTGTACGGGGCACGTCTGCGGGGCGTGCTGGGTGGCATACACCCGGGAGTCTGTCCCCCCTCTCTTGGTTTTGGCATTCAGGTCACCGGTGTCTTGACCCATCCATTCTAAGTACTCCAGCCCCGTTTCTGTTACCCGGAGCCGGATATCGCCCCACTTTAAGGTAGATCCATGGAAGCCTGTGCAGTGCCCAAAAGCTTTTGTGTTGTTGAGCCAGACAAGGTTGAGCAGACCCTCAGGGTTATATCGGCTGAGCAGTCCCCTCTTCCGCAGAATGAGCTCATCGGCGAAGGTGAGCTTCATGGACTTGTGTGGCTTATTTCCTTTCCCTTTGCAGCGGAGTTCAATTTGCTTCTGTTTCAGGGCCTCCTGGGAACGCTTGAACTCCTTATCCCTGGTGATGCTGTAGCCATATCTGTGTTCTTTCAGGTACCGTTCCAGTCCACACTGGTAATTGGCCAAGCTGTTGGGTTCATATTCGGACCCATCCTTCTGCCTGGCATCCACAAAGAAAGAGGCGAGGTAGGCATCCAACTCCTTACAAGGGATGACATAAATCTCTCTTGTTTCAGAAGGATACTTGGAGATAAGGAACTCGCGGAAATTGCGGAGCGCAGTCTGCGTGCTCCGGATGGTTTTCTCATTCTGCTCCCTGCTGAGCTCAGCTGCTCTTTCATCCTGGTCTGCAACAAATTGGGGAGGGGAGGGATAGAGAGGGTGTTGATGAGTTCAGACAATGCACTTTCTACTCTGAAATAAAGTTTCCTTTTATAATGAAAAGGGAAAGAAGGAATCAGTTTTACAGAGATCGCTAATAAATGTTATTTACATACCTGTTGCATTATAATAGCCAACTTCAGTTTCACAAATGATGTACTAGACAAGAGTATGGCCCATTGCAATCAAAATGAGCTTCTCGAGTCACTGGCACATAGTTTAGTGCATGAAGGTTTGTGGAAAGAGCGAGATTAGAGGCAGCCTTAGTTTTAGGAAAAAAGTGAGACAGAAATGCGCTATTTATCCTACTGCAGAGTGCAAGGGCCCCATGAGAGCTGACACTTCATTTGTGAAACCAGAGGTTGTACTGGTTCCATTTTAATGAATTAAACTAAAATATCTGAATGTGTTATTTAGCATTATCACTAGAGATCTATATTTAAAAATTACTAAGCAGGTCGTTTACAGCAATTAATTCAACATTTATTCTACAGCAATTCAGGTAAGCAGAGTTTACAAATATTCTGTATGTAACTGCAGGGTAGTTTGTAATGAGTGATAAAAATACTTGGTATTTTGGAAAGTAATGAGGATAAAACTTCATAGCTATAAAGATAAGAAACTGGAATTTGAATTAGGCTATTTTAATCAAGATGTAAGCAAGGGGGGTCTGTCTCCTGGAAAAATTATTTTAATTTATTATTTATACTCTGCCACCAAGGGCTGGAGGTACCTCTTTCCATTATGGATCATTCATGACTACGTAGTGTTATTCTGGAGTAAGAGCTCTCACACTTTAGTGTGCCTCAGTGTCACTCAGGATGCTTGACCAAAATCAGATTCCCTGGTGGCAGGTCTAGGAATCTGTATCTTAACTACCTAGCTGGTCAGGACAAGGTTCGAAAAACACACATTTTGAGAAATAGAGTTCTAGTGTTTATGTCTTATGAAAAAAACTCTATTTAACTCAAAAATTTTTTACAATGATTAAAATCAATGATCATTTAAATTATTTAGTTTCCTTTCAATAATATGTAATTTAAATTTGGAATTTTAACATTAACATTTTGTCAAAATCACCACTATTATGTCAGACATGGTCTGGAAAAAACTCAAAAGAGAAATCCTAAAAATAAAATTACACAATAGAAAACCAGGCTATCCTATTGATTACTGAGAGGCAAACACTGATGCTAATTTAAAGCAACATAAAAATGTAATTTCTGATTCTAAAGTATGAGGTAAAATATTTTGTTTATCTGGATTATCTCTCTTAAAAAAACTTTAATTTGCAAGGTTGCTCAGTGGAAGTAAGTCTTTGTAATAACCACATACAACAATAAAAATAAAATTTCTAATAAACTGAATTTTATTCACAAAACACACTACTTTTTGAATTATTGTACACATTGTGAATGATCGTATTATTTTAAAATGACAGTTCTAAGGTATAATTGCCAAAATCCTCATAGCCTTATAAAATGAAATCAACTAAAATTCATGAAACTAGCAAATTATTTTACAGGCACATTTCTGAGATATTTCCAAAATTCAAATAAAATATATTTTATGCTTCATTAGACTTAACTTTCAGTTATGCTTTTTTCTTCCAGTTCGAAATGCTTATATATCAACAATAAACATGTGTATCTTTCCAACAAAAAGACAGAAGCCACAGGTTACACGTAACCTGTACCACGCTGGATTCCTTGACTGCTTTCATGAAAAGCTAAAGGGGCCAGCACATCTGTTTATTTTGGCTACTTGTTCAACTATCATAGCGGTCTTCAAGCTTCAAACAAAGACTTTCTAAGAAATAAACAGTCATAGACAACTTTAGGGGGGAAATTTCTAGTTCCTTAACTTTCTCATGAGATCTTTTCTAAAACTTATTTGTCTGACATGAGGACCGAGTTTGCACATGTTGCCATTCCAAATATACTTCCTCTGGGGGGTAAAACACTTCGAAGGAACCAAGCAAAATTCACAAATCAGTGATTAAATCCGTATGCTTCTTGTCCTTCGGTCTCATACATACTCTAAATTTGCCATGAGAAACAGGGCGATTGGGCCTGAGTTGGGGTGTTCTGAATTCAGGACTTCTGAAAGGGTTATAGGGTTCGCGAGGTGGAGTCTTTTAACTGGAATATTTGGCAGGACTACCAAAATGTTAAAACTGTATTCAAGTCTTTCAGATTTGGTGTGCTTTTGGTTCACAAGATGCTGAACAACTATTTTCAAATCGTACGAAATACTGATTCTAGTTGCAGTCGATCCTCATCTTCATTTTATATAATATTCAATATTTTCTACCTCCTTCTTACAAAAACAAACAAACTGAAACTTACATTGAAAAACCTTTGGGTGCCAATTTAAAAACGAGTGAGTGGTATACAATTTTTTGAAGATCTTTTAAAGGGTATGTAAGAGTTTAAGTCTGTTGGACTTAAACATACAGCATTAGTCAGTATACAGTAAGTAAAAGGTATGAGTGACTTTGGTTCTTTGAATGAATGGTCACTTATTTCTTGCCTGTACCATCCACAAGAGCCATAATATTTATTACTTAAACTTACTCCAAGCTTCTCAAAAGGAGAAGCCATCCCATAAAACCTAGTACAGATATCCTTTTTCGAAAGTTTACGCCAGTTTGCTTTTACAAAATACCTACATTAGTACTGCCTGTTTTCACCAACCGAAAGAAATCTGAAGATTCTTGTACAAAAAAAGGCGAAAAGAGCATTCAGTGTTCGTTTTGTAGTGAGCCATTACAGAAGCAGCACAAAGCCCAAACAGCCAGAGTGGCCCTCGAGCTCCTTCAGGAACCACACTCAGCATAGCATCTCAGCATCAAGCTGCCACAGGTTTGAACTGTGTCTATGAACACCTGTGCTTTATCTAGATTTATTTTGTGCATTCGTTAGCGAGATGTGTACTCATAAGAGAGCTTATAAGAGTGTTATGATTAGCGTAAAACTGGACATAATTAAGCGTTTCAATCACGGTGAACGAAATAAAGACGTGTAAGTTAATGGTAACTGATTCTTTATACTATTTCGTCTTATGAAAGGTTTCATAGGAATGCTCTACTTTCTGATAGCAGAGGGAAATGTACACTGTGAAATGAGCCTTCAATAAATGAACCTGAAAAATAGAAAGGTTTTAGGTTACTGATTTCCAAGAGGTCTGTGACCTGAAGAGAAGCCCCAGGCAGAGCCTCAGCACTGGCTCGGGAACTCTTACCGAGACTCTTGAGTAAAGTTTTTACACAGACAGCTTTTCTGTACTTATTTACATAGTCTTCATGGCCCATTAATCCAATTATTTCCCTCCTTGTTAGGAGATGGCATGGAAAAACTCATAATTAGTGCAGTATCTTGTGTTCTCACTTAATTCCTGATTTATGTTAGTTTTAAATTAAGACTCATTTACTTCTATTGTTATAGCACTCGATTTAACAAAAAATAAACTTAACTATCATGTCCCTTTTATGATTTTGTTAAAGTAATACATCTGAAGCAATAAGAAACATTTCTTGATGTTTAATTTCTTTATTATTTTCATATAAGGAGAGTATTTTGTCTTTTCACTTGATAAATGTTGTTCAAAGTCTCTTTATAAATCAGTAAATGAGAAATCCATGAGCTTATTAAATAAAAATGTATTTTAAATTTGAAAAGTAAAAAAAAAAAAATAAAAAGAAATCTGGTGAGTAGATTTATATTTATGAGGCTGCAGTTGGAATTAATATTTAATTCACATTTGTGAGTAGCCACTATGCCCCCTAGCATTTCAAGAAGGCCTGTAGAGTACAGTCAAAGGTAAACCCCTAATGGTTATATAGATTCCATCATCACTAGATAAGATGACTATTATATACAAAACTAATTAAAAAGACCATACACAGCTGTGTAATTAGGAATTGGGTTTGTGGCTTTAGGTCCTATAGGAATTCAGAAACAAAAGACAGAAAAGTCAAATAGAGCTTGAGCTGTGTTGGAGCTTTATTCCTTGGGAGAGCAAGGACTTCGGTTAGGTATTAAAGGATGGCTACCATTTGGTTAATCAGAATAGGAGGGTCAGGTATTCTAGAAAAAAAAAAAAATGCATGAACAAAGGGAAAGAGATGGGAAGGAATCTGGCTTGTGCTCATGAGGACTGTAAAACACCGGTCTTGGTTTGAGATTGCGAGAAGGGTTGGAGTAGAGAATAAAGCTAGGCCAGTGGGATGACCACACAGAGAGTCTTATATAATTATAAATATATACACCAAAGAGAGGAGACTGAATATTCTACGTGCAAAGAACCTCTAAATGCCAGACCTTTGAAGCTGCTTTAAAAAAAAAAAATTTCAACACTCCAATTCTCCACCTGACATTTATTCTCCTTATGTTGTTATTTTTTTCCATACACCTATCACCATCTGACATACTGCATATTTGCTTGATAACATGCTTAGCATCTGTCTCTTCGTGGTGGGCTGTGAGCTCCATAAGAGCCAGGACGTCACTGCTTTAGTCCCAGGATTTAAAAAAACACTTGAGAATGTAGCAGTCATTAAAAATCTGTCGACTGAATTAACACAAAAGCTGAAAGGAGTTACTGAGATAACTTTGCGTATGTAATTACACAATCCACTTTAGACCAACCATACTGACTGCATTTAGAAAGAACTACAAAGCAGGGACATAAAATTAAATTTGAGGGCTCACAATCAGACTCTCATAGACACCTATCCTTTGTTAAGGCTCTTCAGAGTGTTAGTTGTGGTCAGGGCAGGGGATGTAGACATCTATAATAATAGTATGAACTGACTTATGAGGCCACTGGAAGCTTTTCTCAGGGCTAATTACTTAAGAAATAAGGACCTATCAACCATGACAGAAATTGCTACAAGACAATATCTTTATCTTACTCTTAGGATAAGGAAAAAAAATAATACTTTAACAAAGGCTCATAATAGATATATCCACAAAATCAAAGGATAGCTCCTGCCCACCCCCAATCTTGACTTCTACTTTAAAAAGAGATTATATTGTCATTATGGTGTTGCCCATTAGGTACTTACTTCATCCATACATGTCTTTATTTCAAAGAACTTTTCTTATGACTCCTTCTATGTTCAAGGAAAATAATCTTGGTATTTTAAAAAAAAAATGCCCTAGTTAGTCCTCTTAGGAAATAGGCCAACTTCAATTTTGTTGTGGGTTTCAAAAATCGTATTTGCCTATATTCATGTTTCATTTTTTGAAAATGGCAATAGTTCCTAACCCCTGCTATTTATTGGGGAAAAAATGGTGAGCTATATTTACTTTAGAAGTGGAAAACAAATTGAGATAACCTTATAACCACCATAAAATGTATTAAAAAGTTAGTGTCTTCTCTCTCCTTTAAACACTGAACTTTTTGCACATTTTTATGTTTTCTCTGAGAACTTTAAAATGCAGGCTATTTTCTAGGATTGTTAACATCACTAATTGAAGCCAGACCTATATGCTATTATAGCTATCTGACCAGCAAATTATTTTTATGCTCAGTTAATCTTTTCCAATAGTGAGAGTAAAACACATTTCTTACACACACATTCAGGAGCATGAAAATTTAGAATAGTACCAATTAGTCCAGTATGAGTTTTGCTAATATTTTTCACTGAAGTGGGAATCAGTTAAATAAACATTAGCCATCTGCTCATTTTTCCTGGTTGTATGTTATGTGACTCTAGAGTGACTGAAGATTTTTCTCCTTAACAAAAATTTAGAAATAAACAGAGCATAAAAAATACCAGTATTATTAAACAAACAAAGTACAGGCAAAAAACCTTTGTCACGCATATTCACTGTTATATCTATCAGTGAATTAAATCAGGCCAAGGAGCTGTGTGTGTTGGATTGTAGGGTAAGATAAAACGAGTGTAAGGAAGAGGAGACACGGACTTTGCAGAGCCTCACAACAAGGAATTTATGGAGTCTGCATGTTTATCAAGTTCTCAGATAATTCTAATGTAAGTGTGGTCATGCTTTGAGAAATTGTGCCTTCTCTCTCCCTGTCCCTGCAACGCCTAGAAAATGACTCTTTCAAAGAAGCCTCAACTCAAGCCCAGCCTCAGTTACAGTATTGGCTGCCCTGCTGGAACAGTGGATTTTCTGATCTGAAAATTTTTACTTCCCAGGCAGAACCGTTGCTTCATAAATACATAAATAAGTAAATAAGTAAATAAATAAATAAATAAATAGTAAATGTTTAAATGATTTCTGCTTCAGTGAAAAATACTATCAAAAATCAGACTCATGGACAATGGACTAGCGGTTATCAGAGGGGAGAGGGGGAGGTGGAGGAGGAAAATATAAAATGTTAAAAAAAAAATCATATTAGACTAACTAGTATTATTATTTGACAAAAGAATGAACAATTGATGAGTTAAATTATTATTTCCCTCTGAAACCCGCTGAGTTCAGACCTTCAACAGTTTCCCTAATTGCCAAAAATAATTTCTTAAAGCTAATTTCATTTGGTCCCTTTTAGGACACTTGACATAGGTAGTATAGCAAATGGTTAATGGCTCCAGCTTTGCCAGCAGGAATACAGTCCAAAGCCCAGCTCCGCCACTTGAACCAGCTATGTGAATCTATGTGAGCTTTTTAAACTTAGGCCTCAGTTTCTTCAATTGTAAAATGGGCATACAAAATAATAACTGTATCTATCTCTTAAGCGTTGTATGAGTATTGATTACGATAGGAAAGCAAACCACTTAGCTCAGTATTGGGCACATAAATCATCTAGTTCAACTCTTTAAATACATCACTGCTTAGAAATGTGTTCCCACCAATGAAATCAGTCTATTTCACCTGAGTTCTTCCTCTATGGATGCCTTGATCTGTAGCAAATACTCGCTAATTCTCCTAAGCCAGATCTACAAACGTTACCGATGTTTGTTAGGCATTTGTGCATAACTGAACATATCCTGTTGCAAAAATAAGTAAACAACTGGAATTAATATCTACACCTAAAATAGCTCTTAGGAGACCTTCCATTCCACATGACCTAGAATCCTATGATTTGACAAGCTTATTGTGTCACTATAAGAAGAAACCTTACAGGGACTGTGTGAATTCAGTATAGTGCTAAACAAGGGTATAATCATAGAATTCTTCTAAGGCTGTTTTAAAATTAAATTAAGAAATTGAGGGTTTCTCAATTGCTTCCCCACTTAAAAAGAGCCCAGGTGTAATTTAACAAGCCTTGCAGTCAGTTCTGCTAGCTAGGGACAGCTCGAGGATAGCCACATTTGCTTAGAAGGAAAAAAATTCAAACACGTTTCTCATATAAAGGAGATGCAACACAAATAAGACACAAAAAGGCAAAAATGAGACCAGATGACAGGAATGAATGAAAACTAGATGAAGCTTCTCAAATCTCAAACTTAATTTCAAGTCACAGAAAAGAAATTAAGCATTCAGAAGGCAAAAGAATAGAACGAGAAAGTAAATATTGTACTACATTAATCACAATAAGAAGCACTTTCATCTTGGCCAAAATATATTTTAAATCAACTTTAGAATGTGGCTGCGTTTTCAGGCTTAGCAGCATGAAACCCACATGACTGTAATTAATGTAATAAATCATGCTGTGGAATTTTCTACAGAATGTGACAGTACTCATTGATATATTGCTTATTAGAGACTGTAGAGATTTCTCCTCCACTTTTTTGTTATTCTGCCAGAGATACTGAATCAAGAGTACCTTCTGATATGAAGTATCTGCTGCTGGTGTAATACATAAAATACATAGTGAGCTGCTGCCATTAGGTTTTCCAGATGTGACATTTACATATTCCAGTTTCGGTCATAAAGACAGTTTTGCACACATGGCTCTCCTTTTTAGTTTATTCTCTAATGACTCCATTACTATGTAGCACAGAATACTATTAAAGGGGCATTGTTTCATCAACCTAGATGTGTTCTTGCATTGTTTTCAACGTCTGACTCTTAAAATTTTACTGAATGTTAAATCATTTTCAGAAGTAAAAATTAGTCCTTACACAGTTCAGGAATTTAGCCATGGCTGCATTTCACCTCAGTGAGTTTACACATCCTTAAATATACTTTGAATAAATATCTTATTTAGAAATGTCTGAAGTTTTAAAAAGATAGTTAAAGGGTGACTATTCACAAGAGGAAAAGATTATTTCCTAATAAAATTTCTCATTTTCCATAAAATACATGTTTAATATAAAATTTTCCCCAGATAATGAAGCAAAGCTGCCTATAATTTATGGTCCAAAAATAGCCATTGGATACATTTTGGTATATACCTGATTTGAAATTTTAATTATAATATTATTCTATAATCACCAAGAGTCTAGTCCATTGCATCTTAACTATACACTTCAATTTTCTTTTGTGATTTATTTTTCTCTGGAAATTTGCTTTGTTTTAGTTTTATGTTCAAAAAGAAAACTGTTAACACAGTAATGCCTAGATAAGTTACTATTTCTGACATATTTCTTTTGATCACCTGAAATGATAGACTTTAAGGCTTGAATAAGAATTTGGCATTGGATTTATTATCTGTTAGTGACACAGAAATTCCTTTTTTAGGTACTGAGAATTCCCTATGTCCAGTATTGTCCCCAAACTGTTCTCCACACAGCAGCCTGAGTTTTCCCAAAAGAAAGCAGAGGATGTGAAAGTTATCTTTTTTCTTTCTACAAATTTTATTTGCATAGTTGCTTCAATATTCAATAAAAATATATTTAGCACTACCACATGGTAGGCATTGTTTTAGGCACGTCTGCTTGTTTCCTCAACTGTTAAACGCTTTCATCACCTCTTTTTGGGACAATTAGAAATAAAAGCAGATGGAGATTGGGACTAGAAAAGAAAGAGTAAAAACTAGAATTTTTGGCAACGAAGTTTTTGAAGAAATTAAGAAAAGTGAGGTCCAGGTCCTAAAACAAGACTTTTAAGTGCTAATAAGGAGGATGCTGAAACGTGTAAAGGAAGCATCACCATGACAAGTGAGCCCAGTGGTTAAGAGCATGAACTTGGGAGCCAGACTGCCCAGGTCAGAATCACCCTCTTACTGCATGACCTCCAGCAAGTTCAATCATTTGAGCCTTAGTTTCTTCTTCTGTAAAATGGAGTTAATTATAATCCTAACTTCAGAGGGTTGTGAGAACTGAGTTCCATGAATAATTAGTGAGATAATAAGCACTCTATAAGCAATATTTTTATTGCTATTTGGCATTCAGCATATGACCCTACCCACTGAAGAGTTTAGAAGTAAAATAATCAACATTTGTTAACAGTTCATCAGCATGTCAGTCAGAACTGAGTATTTAATATTTAAGGAGCACTTTTCATAAGTTTGCCAAAATTCTACAGCTTCAATGACTGAGAACTCAAGCACAATATATGATGTAGCATCTGATAGATTTGAAATGAAATGCTATACCACAGTAGAAATAGTTATAACAAACTTGATTAGAAACCATTTCTTCCTTTAAATTTGCATTCAATTTATAGGACTGCATATCTTAATGAGTAAAGATCAAAATGTGAAGGCATCTCTTACTGAAATGCACAATACTTTCAAAAACACAAAAGAATTATTAATCAACTTGAAGCAAAAGACGTATGGCACATAAAGCAAAGGAAAACAACATAAAAAGGGAAATGCATAAAACTCTAATAAGTTACCTCCTTTTCTGAGTTAGGCTATTAATATTCATTAAATTTCATCTAGGAAGTAATAACCTAATGGATAGGAGGATGTTATTTTCAGTGAATAACAAAACATATTTTTGAAAAGTTCACTATACAATAATCATTTTTCTATATTGGTTAGCTTCCTATTACTCATTTGTAAGTATAGGCAAAACAGGAAAATAAAGCTTTTTTCTTAACAATGAGATGCCGTTAAATTATTATTACATAGAATAACAGCACACTTTTACTTTGTTCAGAAATGCTACCAAAAAATTTTAGGAAAACAATTACTATTACATAGAATAATTTAGCACAGTAATTATAAATGTAAAAGATGCAGAAGAAACCAAGACCAGATTTCTGTCTTGTGTTCTTAAATGTGAACAATTAGACTAGGCATCAAGAGAAACCTGGCAGCATTAAAGAGAAGGATAAAGAAAAAGGAACAAGAGAACTGAAGGAAAAGATAATTCAAGGACAGAAAAAATTTTTTAAAAACCTCCTAATTAAAATTCTCAAAGAGATTTGAGAGTTTATCATAAGTATAATCCTTAGAAAAGGAACAAATGCTAAAGGAAAACTTTTAAAAATCGTATTAGAGAAAAGAAACTTTTAGCAATTTAAAGACTCAAAGTTTATTTTCCACTTATCCATTCTCATGAAATTATTTGATGGACTCCAGCAAAATGAGGAAAAAATAGAGGGAAACAAAATCTAGGGAACAGTGGATACAACCCAGGGGAAACCTCAGGGTACGAGAGTTACCTCAGGCTCACATTAAATCAATAGTCCATATTGCAGTAGGCAGACTGAAGACCCAACATGGTTATCTTGAGAGGACCACAGAGACATGATAAGGGCACACTGCTATTTTGTTAACAAGTGCTATTTTGTTAACAAGCGCTATTATTTTAGGGACACACACACACCCCGCCCCCATCCCAAACTAGAACAGTACCATGTTTCATTGATTGTATGATGCACTTCACATATTAACATTCCTGAAATTTGTCTCACAATTCCTGGGGATTATAGTTTAATTGGTAGCATGCTTTTTTTCTTTATGGAACATAAAATAATGGTACATCTTAACAATCAATGACATTTCAGATGCAATGAAATACATTGATAATAATAATACTGAGACATACTTATCGAGGGCTTACTCTCTGTATCAGGAATTGCTCTAAGCTCTTTATATAGATTAAGTCATTTATTCACACAACTGTTTGAAACATTCTCTTTTTGGTGACTAAGAGATCATGAAATTTATCAGGATGGAAAGAAATTCAATCTTAGAACACTAAAAGCTATGAACAATACTTACACTGTCAAAATAATATAAATGGTGTTATTGGTTTTGAATGTTTAGAGTCAACCTAAGGATAAAGCAGAAAAGACTTAGTTACAGCCACAAAAGAGAATGAAAATACTGACAACCTTGTGAAGTTAAGATGACGTAAGAAGGAGGAAGGTGAGAACAGTGGAAGGTAAAGATAGGGACACTGATATCTTAGGTTGAGAAAGCAGATTTCCTCTTTCATTATTTTTAATTTTTCTATTGAGTACTTGTGTATAACAAGCAAATATTAGAAAGGTAATGAAAGAGTTAAATCATTCATTACAAGGAGTCTGTAGATATTTCTGAAATTGACAAATCAAGGAAAAATTAAGAAATAAAACAAAAGTATATAATATTGTTCAGCAATATTATTTTATTGATTGCCACATACACATATTACCTTGATAAAAATAAAGAAAATTGAAGAAGACAATAAATACTGTTTTTGTCTAAGAAATCAATCCTGTAGTGTTAAGGCAGTATTGAAGAATCAGCCTGATGTGTGTAACATAACATAAGTCAATAAACTAAGGTGCACCACACATTAAATCCGATTTACTTGATTGCAAATCTGATCACTGTTCTCACTAAAATAAAGCTTTAATTCATCTTATAGTCATAGAGGCATAATTTATCATTTTTGCCATGTTATATAAATACTTCTTCTGAGTCTAATACACTCTTGGGAACACATGTCATTAGTTACATAAATGAGATCTAGATTGAAAGAGAAATTATGGCTGGGCCTAAAATATAGTGGATCACCTGCACTCTGCCCATCCCTGCTGAGACCCAAGATGGTCATGAAACTCAGGGAGGAGATGGGGGAGGCTGCTGCTTCTCTGAGGAAGAGAAAAAGGGATGATGGGACACTGAAGCTAAGACTTCAGTGTTCTGACACCGATTTGTCTGCTCTGGATTGTACATTATTTCATCTTTTCATATCACAAAGAATACCAAAACCTAGCAAATCAAGGTCAATGCCTCTTCTATTCTGAACTGCTTCCTGGCTTCCTAGTAGTCTTAGTCAAATCCAAATTCATTGAAAGAAAATTATATCCTGAGGTTTATAGCTATTTGTTAGTCTGCCGAATTTGGGTACATATTGCAAATTTGTAAGACTCAATTCTATTTAGGCGAACCTCTAAATACATGTAAGTAACAGTTTTTACTTCATTGGTATAACAGAAAAATGCTTTTGTTTTAAAGAAATAGTTAATTGGGAAGACTTTCTTGTGAAATATTAAAACAAGTGATAATAAGGATATGCAAGCATTGAAGAAAAAGCTAAAACTAATAATTTCTCTGAAAATTATGCATTTGTACAACAGAAAGTAATTAGCTTAATTTTCTATTTTTGCCTTTCAGAAAACTATCTTTTAATTCTAAAAGATAGGTCACTAGTTGTCTGCAAAAATAAGCAAGATTACGATGTTAATATAAATAAGCTCATGTTATTTTTAGCTGAGTAGAAAGTGTTTCAAATAAATTATGATGTGGAATGGGTTGCCTGTAGCCTTTGCACATTTAATGTCCAGCTAAGAAAGACTCACTTTTCATGTATCATTGTGGCTTAATTTATTCATTTAACCACTTTTAGCCATATATCATCTTAGAAACAGCCTTAATAAATGTATTATCTAAAGGCAATCAATTTAGTTTACAAAGTCATTCACAGTTGAACAGCATCTTGGTTCACTTTTTTTTTTTTTTAATTGGGGATGTTTTGAGAGAGGAAGTATTACATCTTTCTCCATGTTATATAAATACTTCTTCTGAGTCTAATACACTCTTAGTGTCTAATACACTATTAGAGTGTAAGCAGTATGATTATGGCATACTTCAAAATTCCTAACACTGCTCTGTGCTTTACACAGAGAGAAATATGACTTCACTGTAGATATTTATGTGGCGAAGACCTTTTGGTGTTACCTAAAACAGTGTTGTGCCTTTGGACAGAGACTATGAGGATGGTAACAGAGATCCCGAGAGGCTAAACACTCAGAGGTCATCAAGGTCCGTACTTCCTAACTTGTGAAACATCAACCTCTGGCTCCTCTCCAGTGACTTTACGGTTGCCTCATTTGAGTAGTACTGCCATTTCCCATCTGGATTACCGTAACACCTTATAAAATAGCTCATGTCCCAGTCTCTACTCTCTCACTGCTACCAGTATGTTCTTCTAAGATAATGAACTGTGTCCCTCTACTATCCACATAGGACATTTCTGACATTATAACACACGTGCACAGACAGCTCTCGCCCAACTTTCCAGCAGCAAATCTGACCCCTTTGAAATCTACTTGCAAGCCACACTCCTTGCTTCCCTAAGTAGTCTGCATACATCTATGCTCTAATGTCTTTGCTTGTGTTGTTCCATCAATCTGAAATACCCTTCCCTGTGTCCTGGCTGAGTCTACTGCTCCTCACATTATGTGCCACTGCACTTTATATAGCTCTCTGTACCCACTTGGAGCTGGAGTTGCTGTTCTGTCTGCCTCTTTCTCTAAACCATGATATTCTGTGGCAGGGAATTTGACACTCATCTTTGTATTTTCATCAGTCCTGTCATATAGCTGACTCTGAAAAAATGTCTGATAAACTGAAGTGCAAGTGATGTGTCCAGATGCTCAGTAGAAAAAGAGCCTAAGACATGTCTCCCTGCACCTGACACAATGAATTCTTCTATTAAACTGTGGGTCCTTTTAAAAACGATTCTCGGAAAAAAGAAAAAAAAAGATGATCTCTTTAGGATATACTCTAGCAGCCTAAACTCTGGATATGTGATAGGTATGACCTGAAAATGAAAGAAGAGGAAGCAATCAGTGGTTTAGAGGCTATTCCTACACCAAGATTGGCAGAGGAGGGACCATCGTGCAGAGCAGAGACTCTATCCCTCTTAGTTAATAAGTATGAAACCAAGTTTCTTCCTATTGTAACTCCAAGCAAATTATCTAGGTTTTTTTTTTGTGTATGTGTGCCTTATTTCCCAACAATAAAATAAAGGAAACAATCTCTTTCTTCATGGAATTCATGCAGTGTTGATCCTGGAAATAAAAGTGCTATATAGATAATAGAGGACATTTTGTTTCTGTGTTTTTTTATTTATTCCAGCAGAACTGAAAAGAAATTCCCCATGACAGCATCCCATCATAATCATAGGAGGAAAGCCACGGTATTGAAATTTGTTAAGAATAATTCTCAAATTCTTTGTCCATAAACAAGTACACTGGAAGACAATGTAAAGTTTTGCTTTCTTACAATAAAAAACTCCTCTATATTCAGTAATAACAATAACAATGTCATAATGCCCTCATCCTATAAATATTCCACCATCAATTATTTGCTTTGCAGTCTATATTTTAAAAGTAATCACATTAAAATATACAGAAAAGTATACAGAATATTAAAGTATGCTTACCATGAGCCAGAGGATTTTTTATATATTAATTTCTTACATGAAAACCCTATAGAATCGATACGTTTTCTTCATTTTACAGCTGAGAGAGCTAAGCCACAGAGAGGTTAAGAAACTTGCCAGCATTACCTATAAAATGAATGGCAGAGGTGGGATTTGAATCCTGATAACTATGTGTCTGGATTTCCATAATTAAGCACTGAGCTTTTATTACCTCTTATATAACACAAACCCATGCTCCTGTCATTCCGATTTAACAAGTTAAATTTTGTCATATTTTTTACATGTTTTAAAAAGAAAATGTTACAGATACAGTTCAAGTTTCCTGTGTACCCATTCTCATGCCCCCTCCTCCCCAAAGGTAACCACTATCATGCATCTGTTGTGTCTCCTCAGTCCACGTTTCATAATTATGTGTGTTGTGTGTGTATGTGTGTAACACACAATAC
>NW_011889316.1:258045-276874 GCF_000151845.1 Pteropus vampyrus
TATAATATGTACGTATTTAACTTTATTAGATTTTGTAAATTGCTCTCCAAAGTGGTTGTACCAATTTATATTTCCACTAACATGTTCCTATTTTCCCATACTTTCTACAAGGATAGTAAAAATAACTTTTTGCCTTTCTGATGGTACTTTATTGTTGTTTTAATTTGCATTCCCCTGATTACCAGTGAGGCTGAACATTTTTTTCATATGTTTATGAACTATATGGGTTTCCTCTTATAAGAAATGCTTCTTCATTTCCTTTGCTCATTTCTCTTTTGGATTATTTGACCTTTTTCCTGCTGATTTGTGCAAATCTTTATATATTCTGCTTATGCGTATTTCTGGTTATGCACACTGAAATCATTTCACAGATTGTTGCTTATCTTTTAACTTTGTTTATGATATCCCCTGTCCTGGATAAGATTTTTATTTTAAGGCTCTGAGCATTTTCAATTTTTTCCTTTATGGTTTGTGCTTTTTGTCTCATGTTTAAAAAACTCGTCCTGACACCAAAGCCATTCTACAATATTTCCATCAGTTTTAAGTTTTATATTTCCATATTTATATCTTTCAATGAGATTTATTTTCATGTCTGATGTGAGGTGAAGATCTAATTTTATTTTGTTCCACATGAGTGACCAATTATCCCATACCACTCATAGGCTAGTCCGTCCTCCTACTGATTTGTGATGACATCTTTCACATCCAGTTCCCATACGTGTGTGTAGGTGTGTTTGAGTTCTCTATCCTGTTCCATTGCTCTATTTGTCTATCTTTGTGTCAGACCATTCCATTTTAATTCCTACAGATTTATAATAATAAGGTATATATAAGTTATAATGGGTTTTCATTATTGCCTTGGTAAAACTGTCTTTGTAAAAACCTAAATACTTTGAAAAGACATAATAATATAGTTGATTCTTTATCTTTTTTAACAGAATGACTGTACTTAATCACATATCCCCCCTCCCCATACCTCTCCACCAGTGTCAAAAACAAAGCTAAAAATCACTATTTTAAGACCAAGGCTTTCTCTTTCCTAAGAACGGCATTGCAGGAAGGAAGGAGAAAAGTGCTGACCAGCCAAGGGCTAAAGACCACCATCCCCAGCTCTTTAAGTGCATCATGATTACAGGCTCTCTACTGTACATGATAAAACCTGAGATAACCCCAACCACCACCCTGAGAGCTGCCCTTTGATTGACCAGGGGGAAGGGCTTTGCAACACTTAGGGGAGAGAAGATCCTATGACACTCAAGTAGGAGAGTCAAGAGCTGGTGATCTTCAAGTAGAGAAATAATGAGACCTGTGATACTCAGCAGAAGGATGGCAGGTAGCCTCCAAAAGGCTATGGGTAAGGGTGCTGACAGGTCAGATCTGAAAAGGCTCATGGTGTTGTTACACATTAGGGATCTATAACTTCATCAAGGTTTTGACTTGTTCTCTCTTCCTATGACAGTGCAGTCCCTTATCATAATGGAGGAGGACTGATTTCTTCACTGCCCAATTAGGTGAATCAAGGAATGAAACAGGATTATCGCTTTAGATGATGTTGTTAACATCAAGCAGTAAGTTTCGGGAACTCCTGGAACCAGGTACATAATTTTTCCCTAAGATATGTTCTTGTAGTTAATTATCATCAACACGATAGCCATCTGTGTACTACGTGCGAGGCACTGGGATTAAAGAGAAGGGTCCTGTAAAGTTCCATTAAAGTCTCCCTCAGTATTACCAGAGAAGGGGAACAAGAATAAATTAGGTAAAAGCATCTAGTCCATTAACTTTAAGAGGCCTAATAAAATAAAGCATGCTTCCTTTCACAAGATCTCACCAAACTACCCACATTGTCACCACTACCAATGGCAACTCAAGGGTGAAATTATGCAAGGAGAAAAAGAAATGGAAGGGAAGAAGGAAGAAAAGAAATGAAACATATTAGGCAATACAAAATGTCAGTGTCCAGATTCCTAACATCCTCATTTGGGCTACCTCCTGGTGATTTTGCTGTTCAATCCCTCTGTCACACGAGATCAAATTTAGAAATGGTAAAGAAGT
Organism: Pteropus vampyrus; assembly: GCF_000151845.1. Taxonomy (NCBI): domain Eukaryota; kingdom Metazoa; phylum Chordata; class Mammalia; order Chiroptera; family Pteropodidae; genus Pteropus; species Pteropus vampyrus. The sequence goes on from NW_011889316.1 coordinate 260,101, forward strand.
AAAAACAGATTGCTTCAGGAAATAGTATCATGTGAATTGACTTGGAAAAATTTACACCTACGAGAAAACTAATAATTCAAAATTAACGTTTTAATGAATATTCAATGCCGTGGTAAGAAGTTCCAATGGGAACAACTCTTATTTCCCAGAATTGCCCTTAAAGCCCTGGGTGGAAAACAAAGACACAAGTACCTCCTTCTCCCATTCTAGGTTCAGGAAATGTGTCACCTATAGGGCCAACCCCTCCCTACAATGGACATAGATCAGCAAAAACTCCCACTGGGAAGGGAGGAAAGGTTTAGTGTAAGGAGAAGCTATCTCTACCCCCACCATCCTATGAGTGGCTTGTATAGTTTGAACAGCAAGAGAGCGCACAATATGGGGCATCATGGTACCAGTGCTTACTCACCAAAGGGATGTCAATTATTTAGCTGAAAGTATGAATCTAGTGGCAAGTAGAAAATTATTTTATTTTTCATGCAACACCTAGAAGAGATTATATTCCTCCAGATTCTTTGTTTAAAACAATGAAAGCCCACTCTAGCTAGTTTAGACCAAAAAAGAACTTAATAAAGGCCACAGAATTTCCTGGAACACCAGTAAATCAGGCTTGGAAGTGTCTACAAATAATGCCCCAACCACAGCAGATTCAGTCTGGTAGAGTAACAACCCAGCTACCAAAACTCTAGCTTGGGTCTCTAACTCTGAAACTACTATTGGAATATTGTTCCTGCTGCCTCTAGAAACTGACTGCTATTTTGCAAAACATTCTTCCAGGTACTTCTGATTAGAGTCTGGTGTGAGTGCATTCCACTGGCAAAGACTAAGGTCACAAGACTGTGCCCTCACTGAAATGTAAGCTTGGAAAGCAAGTTTACTGGTGTTCTTTTATTAAATTTTTTTTCTGCCTAAACTAGCTAGACTGGGCTTTCATTGTTTTGAACAAAGAATTTGGAGGAATATAACCTCTGAACCTAGTGGGAAAGTACAAATGTACAAAGAATGAAATTCTCCCACACAGAAAGTGTTCAGAGTACTGGGTGGCCAGATGAAATAACAGTGTGCCTTAGAATGTGGATTCTGCACTCCCCAGATTACTGCTTCTTACGCTTCACTGTGTATACAAATTACCTGGAGATCTTATTAAAATACGAATTCTGATTCCGTAGGTCTGGGGTACAGCCTGAAATTCTGCATTTCTAATAAGCTCTCAGATGATACTATATTTTAGTAGAGGAGTGGGTGTAAGTGCATTAAACTGAAATCTACTTCACAGTTTAAGAGTATTGAGCGCCATTTAATAATGGCAACAGTAACAGTGATAATGAAAATAAATATGGTGGAAACTATTATTTATTAAATGTTTATCAATAAGTCAGGTACATTCTTTAGTGTTTTACCTGTATTTTTGCATTTGGTCCTCAAACTACACCACTCTTTTTCTCTGGATGCATTTTTGTTTTGTATAAAATATAATCAAATAGTAAAAATCAGAAAAAGATAATCAATAAAAACAGAATTGAAAATCTAGACATAGACCCAATTATAAACAAAATATGGTACACAATTCAATTCACTGGAGATTGAGAATTAGTCAATAAATGATGCTGGAACATTTGACTACCTGTAAAAATATTGAAGTGAGGTTCCACCCCCAAATATATTCTAATTGTAGAGTTAAATGTGAAAAAACAAAGGAGACAAAATGGGAGAAGAAAAAAAAGAAAACTAGAAAAGAACCAGAAGAAAATATAGGTAAATATTTTTCTCATTCGAGGAAGGGAAATAATTTCCTAAGCAAAATACCAAAGGCAGAAAAGATGACAGTAAGCTAGACAGACAGAGGTAGAAAGAACAGCCTTCAAAAAATTAGGAAAACTCATACCTCAAAAAATACCACAACTCAATAGCAAAAAACCCTAAATAATCTGATTTAAAAATGGGTAGGCAATTTAAATAGACATTTTCCCAAAGATGACATAGATATGGCTGACTGGTACGTGAAAAGATGCTCTACATCATTAATCATCAGGGAAATGCAAATCGAAACCACAGTGCGATATCACCTCACACTTAACAGAATGGCTATTATCAAAAAGAGTAGAAATAACGAGTGTTGGTGAGGATGTGGAGAAAAGGAAACCCTCGTGCACTCCTGGTGGGCATGTAAACTGGTGCAGCTGCTATGGAAAACAGTATAGAGGTCCCCCAAAAAAGTAAAAGCAGAACTACCATATGACCCAGCAATTCCCCTTCTGGGTATTTATCTGAAGAAAATGAAAACACTAATTCAAAAAGATAAACGTACCCCTATGTTCATTATAACGTTATTTACAATAGCCAAGATATGGAAACAATCTAAGTGTCTATGGATACATGAATGGATGAAGAAGATGCGGTGTGTGTGTGGGTGTGTGTGTATGCAATAAAACATTATTCAGCCATAAAAAAGAAATGAAACCTTGCTATTTGTGATAACATGAATGAACCTCAAGGACATCACGCTAAGAAAATAAGTCAGATAGAGAAAGACAAATACCAAGTGATCTCTCTCGTATGTGGAATCTAAAATATATACATATATATTTTTAAAAAGCTCACAATACAGAGAATAGAATGGTGGTTGCCAGAGGTAGCGGGGTGGAGGTTGGGAGAAACGGGTAAATTGTTTTTGTTTTTCTTGAAATAAATTGAATTTTTTAAATTTTGGATATTAAAACACTCTAAAGAAAAAAAAATACCATCAAAAAAATTAAAGATTAATTAAATGTATTTCCAACATACATTATATGTATTTCCAATATACATGGTAGACTATGAGTTAATATTTCTAATATATAAAGAACAAAATGATCTATTAGAAAAAGATAAAGATGTATATTTTCAAAAGAAAAAACATTACAAATCTGATCAGCAAAAGTTGATTGCTTGCTACCATAAAACTTCTTATATAAGAGCTGATTAATAAAAGGGGTCCTTGTACTAATTATGTATCATAATAAGTGGTGTGTACGTGTGTATATTTGAGAAATATACACATACACATACAGACCTGACTCATGATGTAATAGAGATTTAAAATTATGACAAATGTCCAAATTAAAAACTTCAAAAAATTAATGGAATCTAAATTACTAGGAGATAGTTGATAATTCTTCTAATAACATATGTTCTCTTGTTACTATTTGCCAAGTTCTAGGTTGAGCAATATGACAAAATTGACATGAAAATTAATGTTATCCACACCTTGATTAATATTTTATAACTTTGTGAGTTTAGTTCTGAACAGAAATAAGGACGATTTTCCACTGAGGGGAATAAAATTTAAATGGCATCAGTAAAACTAAACAAAATGGAACAATTTCTCTTTGTTTCTGGCTTACTCAATAGCCATTTGTCAAATTATTTATTTAAAAAATATTATTCAAAGATATGTACTATTTCTGCAATGATTTGATACAGACCCAAGCTTATACAGCATCTGTTTTAAATGTACCTGATTCTGCATTCAGTTATTTCTTTCAGAACCTCTCTTCTTTGCCTAGTCCCAAGTATGCTTTACATATTAACTATGCAAGGTCCATCTGTACATATTTATACACACATATTTAGATGTGCTGAATTCTAAATTTTTCATATATCTATGTTTAGAATAAAAACTATTTATTATACACATACAAAACAAATAAAACTTTAAGTACAACCATTTAAGTACAACTGTAAATAAATATGCAAATACAAATAAATAAAACTTTTATAGCACAAAGCATAGTTTGGACTCTGTTAACTTTATATATCTCTCCCAATAGAAAAATGTCAATCAGATTTTTATTTGTCCCATTGATGTTTCTAATCCAAATAGTGTTTCTCTAAAGCTAATAATGTCTTAGCAATATGATATTCTTCCACAGAACAAGGGATCAAAATATCAGGATCACTCCTTAGGAAACTCCCATCACCAGTTCTTCAATATTGTTTTTCTTGAAGGTTCAATTCCAAGCTAAACCAATCCTCCCTGTGAGAGTAAAGCCAAATCATAGTTTATGGCTGTATATGTTATGTGCTATCCTTGGCCACGCTTTTTATGGCTATCATAAAAAGTACATTTTCATTGAGAGAAGGAAAAAAAAAAAACTAAAAATAAGTAAGCTATACAACAATAAATAGATTAAAATATTGTTTTCTAATAGGCTGAATTTATTCTCCAAAATAATTGCATAGCTCATGTCTGGCTTAGTAAAAAGCCTCAATGTCTCATTTACTATCCACTAGGCAGTTGCAAGGAAATCTTGCTTTGCATGGGGGCAAGTTTATGAGAGGGTGTGCAATACAAATGACGGTCTTACTAAGCTGTTTTGGTATACTGACCCACTTTGCAAAATACATTTCTGAATTCTACCCTCAAATATAAATTAAGTGAGAATGTAGAAAACCGTAAGCCTAAGTCTCTTATTTTGCAAAAAAAAGGGGAGGAGAGACAAATCAGATTCATAATTATTTAAGTGAAAAGGTACTCTTACATCTTACGTGTGGCAAGAATCAGATTTCCTAGTACAAAGACTTTTGCCAGCCTAATAAAGATAACACTGTGTCTAATGAGCCAAAGATCGTGTTGTTATTAAATAACTGAAGTAAACCTTGGAGTGGGGGGGAAAAAAAGGGAGGGAGGAAGGAACAACCGTGGAATGGAAGAAAATATTTATAAATCACATATCTAATAAGGGACTTAGGATCGGAATGTATTAAGAGCTCTTACAACTCACTAAGAAAAAGATAACCTAATTAGAAAATGGTCGAAGTATCTGAATTTCTCAAAAGATATACAAATGGCCAATAAGCACATGAAAAAAATTTCAACATCATTAGTTATTAGGGTAATGTAAATCAAAACCACAATGAGATACTACTTCGCACATCCAGTAGGAAAGCTATAACTTTTTTAATAGCAAATATCAAGTACTGTTGAACATGTGGAGAAATAGGAACCTTTGAACATTGCTGGGGAGACCGTAAAATGGTGTTGCTGCTTTGGAAAACAGTTTCGCAGCTCCTCAAAAAGTTAAACAGAGAGTAACCATATGACCCAGCAATTCCACTTCTAGGTAACTGCCCAAGTGCAATGAAAACATACGTCCACACAAAAACTTGTATGCAAATGTTATTAACAGCATTACTCATAATAGCCCCCAAAAGGAAAAAACCTAAATGTCCATCAACTGATGAAAAAAAAAATATATGGTATTACCCATACAATGAAGTATTATTTGGCAATAAAAAGGAAAGAATATGTTACAACATAGCTTAACCTTAAAAAATTATGCTAAGTGCAAGAAGGTCGTCACAAAAGCCTACATAATGTGACTCCGTTTACATGAAATGTGCAGAATAGGCAAATTCATAGATACAGAAAGTAGATTATTGGTTGATAGAGGCTGGAAAGAGGGGAAGAATAACTGCTAATGGGCATGGGGTTTCTTTCTGGGGTGATGAAAATGTTTTGAAATTAGGTAAGTAGTGATGACTGCACAAGTCTGGATATACCAAAAACCACTGAATCATAAACTTTACTAACGAGTGATTTTTATGGTATATGAATTACATCTCAAGAAAGCTATTATTTTAAAGCGAAATAAAATGAATAAACTGAAAAGCATAATTTTGAATCAAGATGCGAGTATGTGCAATTGTATCTTTTATTATAATACCATGACTGTTTTAGGAATATCATAAATCAAAGATTTCCTTTAGCGATCTTAAAGTTGACAATAACATCGGGGAAGCATATTTGTAAAGCAACTTAATTCTAGGAAGTTACAGGCTAAAGGCACAGGTACCTCAGACTTCTGGGGAAGCTTTTCTCCAAATACATGACTTTCTTGAGAGGGACTAAAATGAAACCAAAATGTGCCACGAATTTCTGTTTTTTGTTTCTCTGCATATCTATTCATCTTATTCTATGTTTCTAACTTCTGGTCTATTAGACTTGAATCATGAACCTAAACTAAAAGCATGACATCAAAACCCCCTTTATATAATAATGACCCAGATTAAATAAGTATTGAATGCTAAAATTACAGAACATAAGAATATTAGAATTACCGATATGGGCCTCATATAATTATTTCCTTTTCCTCTCAATCCATTCCAGTTATTTCAAAAATGTATTCCAAAAACGTAAGCTGAATCTTTTAAATTTTGAGAAGAGATCAAATCCTTCTTTTAGAAAGGCTTGTTGTTTTTTAAAAAACTTGGTTTAAACTGTCACATCGACTAAAACGAATAGAAATACCAAGCTGGTTCAGACAAATAAATAATAATGGAAAAGCATTAGGTCTATTGTCATTATATGCCTAACCCAACAACATTTTGGCTTCACACAGCAACCAAACACCTTGATACTAATAGGGCAGCATAAAATTTTTTTCAAAAATAACTATATAAAAATTCAGCTCAAGATCAGATACAAACCTTAAATCTAGCAGTGCAATATCAACAGCACAATCCTACAGCTGTCCTCTCAGCCCTAAGGTACATTAACTGGATGGATGGCCTTAATTCAGAATTTCCTTTATAGGATCCCCTGAATGTAATACATTTCACTATTTCCATCTTTCTGAGAATAATAAAGGCCTGAATTATAGCAAACTGAGCTAATGGTTTCAGAAGTATTGACGGCGCAGAATTCTCTGATGTATGTGAATGAGGGACTCACTGTCACCTCACATGCCATACCTGGTATGCACTGTGCCATGGCCTCAGTGGTTATGGATGGAGCAACTGGGGGCTGCTGCTGACTGGAGCTCACTTCTGGCTCTGTGTTAACTGAGGGAGAAAGGGCTACCTCACAGGAGGAGACCTGGCTGGGCAGGTGGGGCAGGAACTCTTCAGAAGCAACTTGCTCATCCTGTCCAGGCAGCTGCAGGGCAGACAAAGGGATGCTGATCTGTTTGTTAGGATGGGATGTGCTCACGGGCATCTGCATGGCCACCTGCTGGTTGGTGCCATGGGCACCAGGGGGTCCTCTGTTTGGTGAGGCCAGAGATGCCCTGGCAGTCTTCTGGACAACTGGTCTGGACATCACAGAGGGGGATGCAGACACACCATGTGGGTCTAGCTCTGTGCTGATGGCAGATGTTACATGGGGAATTAGCTTAGCAGACCCTACACAGGAGGGACCAGCATGAGTCTGAGGCTTGGGTTTTGCCATCTGAGTCAAGGAAAGGGCTGGTCCATCTATTCCTCCAGTCAGCTCTGCATTTGCCACAATGTAATAATCTTCTGGAATCTCTTGTTTGATTTTCTTGATGATGACATCACTGCTGCATTCATCAATCATCTGAGCCTGGGAGCCTGAATGGAGAGAAGACGGAACTATGCCAGGCCTTTTTCGAGCAATGCTTTGAGGCCTTTGGGTTTGGGGTTCAAAGTCACTATCCTCATCTGTAACAGAAGACTCACAAACCATGTCAAAGAGGGTGTTTTCATCTTCATATTCTTCAACAGCTTCGTCCAGCTCCGAGGGCTCACTGCAATAAGAGAAGTCACAAGAGTCTCTGGTCCGATTACAGTCTAGCTTCGCTTTCACTGGTCTCCCAGGATACCTTTCAACTGGGCTAGTTTGTGTCTCAGAGGGCACTCCGATTATACTGGGACTATCAGAGTTAAAACTTCTGTTATCCTGGAAACAGACCCTTTCTTGGGACCCAGCTCTGCAAGTAGCTGTCAGTGGCCAATGATAAGCATGACCAGCACTACAGCCCCACATTGCCGTCAGGTTCCCATGGGAACCTTCAGAAAGCAAGTGTTTCAGGTTAGGAATGAGGCTGCAAATAGTCCCATGGCTGTGGGCCCAGCTGACCAATTTGGACAGATTCTCAGATGAGGTATGAAGGCAATCCTCCATGTTACAGGATCAGCAGTGTCTTTCCTAAAGGGAAATAATCAAAATAAGAAGCCATTATTACCCAAGATATTCCCATATCTCAATTACTTCAATTTCCTTGAACTATGAGCATCACGAAGCATAAAAAAAATGCACTTCAAAACTGTATCTATCTAGTTAATATTACTGTATATGAGCAGAACTGGAAGAAAATACAACAAAAAGCAAAAACGACTGATGGCCTTATGGTTGTGAAATTTGAGAAAATTTTATTAGTTTCCTTTATTGTTATAACAATGCCCGCATAAGAAAAAATAGGGAAAGAAATATAAGAAACAATCAATTAAAAAGAGGCGAGCTTTTTCATGGTCCTTTTTATGTCTAAAGTCACAAAGGGAAACATTCAGTCAGCCCCTTAATAATAAAATGTGTTTTATTTGTGTTAACCAAGAGGCTGCACTTACGACTTCACCCTCTGTCATCAGAAACTTCATTACTAGAAGCAGAGCCAACAAAGGCTTAGACCCATTCTAGGGTGGATGTCAGACAAGGGAGGCCAGCCCTATGCTGCGCACCAGGCAACAGATGATGCAACGGGGAGTCCAAGGAGGGAATGAGGGGCTAAATTTGAAAAATGGGGAAGAAAAGTCTTTAGCAGAGAAGAGAGAACAGACTGGAAGGAGAGCCACTAGAGGCTCCTGCAGGGGTCAGCGGCACAGGCAGGCTGTAGACCAGAACGGAGGACAGGTAGGCCAGATGCCAAATTTTAAGAGCAGGATTTTAAGAGCAGGATTCCCACCTCCTTGCTGTCTGAAATTCCTAAAATACTGCCTTTCATCTCACTAGAGGTAAAAGGTGTGTCTGATGCATTCCACCATCTGAAGTTCCTATACACCCAATGATAACCAACTACCAAAGAGGAGTATATCTTTACTGGGCAGAGGTCAAAAAGAATCAGCTGTTATGATTCCTTGACTAGGTAAGAGTTGAGGACAACAGGATGGACAGGAAAAGCGAAATGGGGCATGTGCAGTCGGCACATGAGCAGAAAGGTCAAGAAAGGCTCTGCCCAAAGGGAGGCCCTAGGGAGAACTGGGCAAGGAGGAACAAGGATGGTGAAATATGGTTCAGTCTGCCCTGGTCATCTGAAGCTGTGGGTGACAAGAGGTGCCTTGCACTTGCAAGGACGTGGGCTCTGTACTAAGGTGTCAAGATCTAACTATGTGATCTGAGCCTCCATTCCCTACCCAGCCTCCACGGTACTCCATCAGCAGAGTTAGGTAAATTCATATCCTCGGTACCAGCTCCCGCTGGTTGGTGCTATGATGCCTAATGATCTGAGGCAGAGCTCAGATGGTGATGCTAGCGCTGGGGAACGGCTGCAAATACAGATGAAGCTTCACTCGCCTGCCACTCACCTCCTGCTTTGTGGCCTGGTTCCTAACAGGCCACGGCCGTGGTCTGGGGTTTAGGGACCCCTGCTTTAACATGTTTTGAGGACTCTGAGATGTGCCTATGTCCAGAGCCAACCTGTCAAGCCTCATTTCCTACTATCACAGCCTTTTCCCACATTTCTTGTGGTTTTCTCGTCTTTAAATACAGTTTCTCACCCACACTGGGCCTCTAAAAACATGTTCTTTGGTTTGATATGCAGCCCTCTTCTTTCTTCATCTGAAAAACCCCTGCAAGACTGAACTTGGGGCCATCTCCCATTGAAGCCTTTCCAGATCCCCTTTCAGCCTCAGAGGTTTATTGAGATTCTCTTATCTGTGCATCCATCATTTTGAGGAACTTTGCCTTTGCTGTACTGTTATCACTGACATTCTTGTCTATCTCCCAGACTTGACTGAGGATTCTCTCAGGACAGAAACTATAATATAATTTTTCATCCATGAGGACCTACTTGTGGATACAGAAATTAATAAGACATGGTCCTGCTCCTGAAATCTTGTATTGCTGGTGCTGAATAAATGAAGAATGAATGAACACAAAAATACAGGCAGCACCATCAACAGTAGCAAGTTGAACATATAAGATCCTCAAATAAGAAACATGAAATTTCCTCTAATCACTTTTATTGTAACCATTCAAGGGACTAGAAGATTTTTTTCCCTAATGGTGTAACCAAAACACAACTGTCTCGTCTATGTAGGAGAGAGTAACACATGAGCAACCAGATTTTATGAAGTATCACAGTAAATGGAAAGAACAGTGATGTTTTGGAATTCGGGAACTTCAAATTCCGGTCCTGGAACTTACTTCTGTGGTCTCAGACAAGTCACTAATTATCTCTAAGTCTAAAAATGACAGGACTATATGATCTTTATGTTTCCTTCAGACTTCAGCAATTTCTGGACTTATTTCATTTAAATTCCTTTCATATAACTTTGGTTAAAGTAGAAATACAGATAAAAGAGAAAGACTGATTTTGTTTGTTTTCTGAGCTTTCTTAACATATCTATTTAATTGGTATGGCAAAGACTGCTTATTTGCGTACCCAATGTCTATTCTCTCTTATTCCTTACAAAGAGTCCAACTTTGGGAGGCAGCAATATTCTCACAGAAAACATACTTCCCAGCTTCCCTTGAAATAGAGGTGGCCATATGACACAGTTCTGACCAGTGATGTATAAATGGAAGTCACTGCGAAAGCCCTGTGACACACAGACTTGTCTGGTTTTTTGCCTTTTTGCCCTCTGTTCTCTTTCTTCCTGCCTTGAACCAGAACATGACAGCTAGAGTAGAGACCCACTTGGGAGCATGAACTAGGAACTTAAAGATGGGAGAGACCAGATGGAGCTTGGGTCTCTGGTAACATCCTGAAGCCACTGCATCAGCTCTGAACTGCCTAGGATCCCTTGTGACATAGGGAAGGATGACCCCCGACCTTGCTTAAGCCACTGCTGTTGAGTATTTTATTGCATACAGCTGAATTCAATTACTAATTGATACACAAAAAATAATATAGACATCTTTTTTGAACTCTTAGAACAGAATCCTTCATTTTCTCTGTAACGTATCCCAGTCCAGTATTTCTCAGAGTAGACTCCACAAATAAATTCTCGGGAGGTCTGTAATTCTGTGTCAAATGTTTTAACTACCTTTATTTTGAGTGTAAGAAAAAATAGGCTAATATAAGCATATCATAAATCATCTAAATAATCACCTTATATCCAAGCATTGCTGTGTAACTTCAGCACCCCTCTGCCTTTGTACCTATACTCACATTAGTGTCCATAGTAACCTAAAGTAACATTACTCAACTTCTAATTTATTGGGAAATCTGTTTGTACTGTATTCTTTTTTAGCAGATATCAATATAAAACTTCTCTTTTGCATTAATAATTTTCAAATGAAAGGCATCGTGATTTGACATCATGAAAACAGCATAAGTGATGGTGGGGCAGTATACCTATTTAAGTGTCACAGGCTAATGAGAAAATAAAAAAGTTGAAAAAATGATATATTTCTAGGAAAAAAACACGTACATTAAGGCACAATATTCACATGAAGATGTTAACAGTTCAAATATGTAAAAATGTGGCAGAATCAAAAAATAAAATTGTATAAGCATGTGGAACTCAAAAGTATTGTCCAGATAAAAGCTACTATACAGTTAGTAAAACAGTACTATTGCTGAAGGCCCCACAGCTAGGAAAAAAAAACAAAAAACAAAAAACCGTTATAATTAAAATAAATGAGATAAAATAGGTAAAATTTAAAATTCTGTTACAGGCTTATCCACTTAATTCTATAATAACTATCAACCTTTAAGATCAACAGGTGGTAATCATAAGTCGCTTTTACTACATTCTGAAATTCCCTACCAATCTCATGAAGAAGCTCATAAACTTTTCTTGAGTACCATAAAATGAAAATATTTTTCCAGTATTACTATTAATATATTTCAACCAGATAACTGATGTTAACTGGTAGTTATGAGAGCATAATTAGCTGATAGTTAGGGTAATTAAATGGATTGAGTCCCAGATGACAAGAAATAGCTATCAATGCACTACAGTATAAGTTTAATACATAATAGAATCAATAAGACAATGAAGGTATTTACAAAATGCTGAAAATAAGTAGTCTCCAGAATCTGTTCATTCCCTTCAGCAGTCTGATAAGCTCCACGCCGAAAAATAATGTTTTCTATACCTTTTCAAGAACTAAAAATAGCTTCAGATAGTATTTTCACATATCTGATATGGACAATGATTGGATTTATACATTTAGTTTTACGGAGTTATCAACTGACACTCCATTAAAAATGGAAACTTAAGGACTCCTGCCTAGAACAATTTAGGTTAAGTATGAGATCTGACTGTGCTAAATTAGCAAACAAAGCTATAAAATTATCACTACACTGTACATGAAATTGGGCAAGCAAACATTCTATGCATCAGTATTTACATTATTAAAATCAAATCGGAAATGTTAAATATAGAATCAGACTTTCTACCATTAAGCCCAACACTGATCATTAGATTTCACTAAAACAATAATATAAAACTAATTATTATTACAGCTAACATTTATTAAACAATTACTGTTTGCCAAGCACTGTTCTAGGACGTGACAAATCAATAATCCTACTTATATCATAATTCTAGTTAAGTTAGGTGAATTATCCTCATTCTATAAATAAGTAAACCAAGTCACATGAACAGGGTAAATGGTGGAGCAAAAACCTGAACTTCGATCTTACTCCAGACGCCATGCTCTCTCCTAATTACCAAACACACTGCCTTCTGCATTATAATAGTAAAAAGGTATTGTCTCAAGTCTGGTTCCCTGCCACATTAATGTTATTAATTTGAATTATGTTGATCTTCTATTCTTACTTAAATTGCGTTTGTATGTCTGTTTTGTTTTACAGCTTCATCGGAACTATATGCATAAATTCTGTTAACACATATTTAAATAACATTATGTTAAAAATGACTTAAGCCAGCACTCGGCATGAAGAAGGTCCATGAAAATATTTTTCTTTCAAAAGTTTAAGAAAAATGTCTTTACAGAAAAAAAAGTATGAAAAGATTATGTCACTTTTCCGAAAACTGACAGAGTTACCAGCCAAATACGAGTGAATGTCTAAGTGGCTTTCATCTGACTTCAGTTATAACAATCTGCCCCATAGTCCTTGTAGTCTCTTTAAAAGGTTCTGAACCTTTCAAAGGATTTGTTGTTGCTGTTGTTTTAATATCACTAAATCTCAATTGCTGATGGATGACAAAACTGACCTAAGAAACAGAAAATCTGAGTAGTCATATATCTATAAAAATTTTATAATTAAAAATATATATATTTTCCAAAAGAAAGAGTTCACTGGAAAATTCTACCACACATACCCTGAACAAGGAAAAAATAATACCGAAATTATGCAAATATTTTCCAAAAATAGAAAGAGGAGAGAGCATTACCTAACTTGTTTGAGGAGGCCAGCATAACTCTAATACCAAAACCTGACAAAATTATTAAAATAAAGAAAATCATAGCTCAATATTCCTCACTGGATGCAAAAATCCTTTATAAAACATTAGCAAACTGAACCCAACAATAGATGAAATATCACCAAGTAAAACTTATCCCAGGAATGCAAATTTAGTGAACCTACAAAAATCAATCAATATAATTCAACAACAGCCCTCAAAAGAAAAAGCACATTATCATTGCAATAGATACAAAGCATCTGTCTACAGCCATGCTACCTTGAACAAGCCCGATCCTGTCTGATCTCGGAAGCTAAGCAGGGTGGAGCCTGATTTAGTACTTGGATTGGAGACCACCTAGGAAGACCAGGTGCTGTAGGCGTAAAAAATAAAAAAATAAGGGATTGTAAGCTGACAAGGTCCTTGCAATCCGTCAGATCAACTGAGGGTTGCCTCACTTAAAAAAAAAAAAAAAAGCATCTGACAAAACTCAATATCCATTTATAATAAAAACTCTTAAACTAATAATAATAGGGCATCTATGAGAAATCTACAGCTTTATCATTGTTTTTTCCTATATATACATACCTATAATAAAGTCTAATTCATAAATTAGATACCATAAGAGATTAACAATAACATAATAAAATAGAATAATTATAACAATACACTGTAATAAAAGTTATGTGAATGTGGTTTCTCTTAAGTCAAAAACTCCCACCTTTTCACTTAAAGGCAACACCTTACACCTTCTCTTCGGCATACTCTTGAGGTTTGAGGCCATTCTTAAATAAAATAAGGGTTACTTGAATACAAGCACTGGGATACCGTGACAGTTGACGTGAATGCCCAGATGGCTTCTAAATGACTCTCAGGTGGGTAGTGTATACATCGTGGACATGCTGGACAAAGAGATGATTCACGTCCTGGGGGGATGGAGCAGGACAACAGGAGATTTCATCAGAACGGCACGCAATTTAAAACTTATGATTGTGTATTACTTGGATTTTCCATTCAATATTTTTGGACCACAGCGGACTATGGGTAACTGAAACTGGGGAAAGTGAAACCGCGGATAAGGGGGGACCGCTGTAGTCTACGCAACTGACATGTAAAACCTCCCAACCTGTAAACAAATATACCTTCCTATGAAAAGTATGCTCTGTTTGATTCTGGAGAACGATTTAAGATCATTTTAAAAGTAAAAACCATTTCAGTTGACTTTCAAAATCATTTTAGTCAAGTTTCCTGGGTGAGAGCAAGAAACATGCGCCTTTAGAGAGATTCGCTGGTTCACTTAACTTACTTCCTTGAGTCAAATGTAAAATGTTTCTTGATCCATTCTTTCAACAATGTGTATTTAAGCATTGTAAAACCATGGGCTAAACCCTGGAAATAGAGTGACAAAGACAGACAGACTGTATCAGCACAGAGTCTATAGCCTAGGAGGAGAGGAACAAAAAATCAATTTCAATGAAGCATAGTAAGTGCTACAACACAGTTAGAACAAGGTGTTACAGAAGCAGAAGGCAGGGACATCTAACCCAGACCAGGATGGGTCAGGGAAAGTTACCTAAATATCCTAATCATATGCAAGTTGAGAACCAAAGGGTACAAGGAAGTTAGTTAGGCAAGAGGCAGGAAAAGTGGTCCTGCGTGAAGACCCAGAGGATATAGAGAACAGCTATGTCTGAGGAAAAATTAAAGTTGTTCTGTATGGCTGAGTAGAAAAACATCAGGAGGGGACCATAAGGGATGAAGATGAAACAAGCTATGTCTGAAAAAGTAAGCAAGGACCAGATCGTGAAGATCTTATAGATCTTGCAAGACTTTGGACTTTAGTAAAGAGATAATAAGAAAGTGTTATATGGCTGTAAACAAGAAAATGACTTTAAAATCATCATTCTGATCATAATTGGAAGAAATCAAGACTAGAGGCAGGAATCCAGTTAGAGATACTACAGTAATTCAGGTAAGATGTAATAGTAACCTGCTTTGGATAGTGGCAGGAGGGATGAAAAGAAGAGGATAAATTCAAAAACCAATTTAAGAGGTAGAAGATGAAAGACTGGATGTGGTAGGTGGGAGGAAGGAAGAATTTATAGATTCTGACATGGGCACTAAAAAAGGGTTTGACTTATGCTGTGTTACTTTGCAGTGCCTTTAAGACAGACAAAAGGAGAGGAACCAAACAGACAATATACAGATCGGTATAAAGAGACTAATAAAAGGAATGATGCACTATAAATACAAAACATCTATGAACATTTTTGCATAATCATAGATTGTAAAAACTGGATATACAAAAATGGCACTGACATAGTCCTGTGAACTCTGAGCTCAAAGAGTTTGAGTTCATTTAGGGATTTATCCAAATCTGGTTGGGGGCTGCTGGGAGCAGTGGAAGGGGGAACGTTACCTTGACAACTGATGGCTAACTTTCCTATATTTCAGCAGTGATGATTTTCCCCCATTTCTATTTGACCATTCAGATTGGAATTTAAGATGAAAAGGAATCAAATGTATGAGCTTAACCCATGATTACATCGACACCATTTTGACAAATGTCTATGTTCAGATTATCTGAGAGATGAGACCTAGTAAATCAAAAGAAGGTTTATGGGAGGATGGATTTAGAAGGAAGTCGGCTCGCTAAGATACAAAGCAGAGAATCAGCGACATTTTCCACTGACTGGTATAGATAAAATCTTCTGAGTCTCCCAAAAGGGCCTCAACAGTGGAAGTTGTAGGTAACTCTGATTAGGTGAGGGTCAGATAAAACTTTCTAAAAGCTCAACTGCCCTCCTTCAAGCCCAATCTTATATATATAAAACTAAAGAAGTTCTTCACTCAGATAAAACTTTCTAAAAGCTCAACTGCCCTCCTTCAAGCCCAATCTTATATATATAAAACTAAAGAAGTTCTTCACTCAGACAAAACTTTCTAAAAGCTCAACTGCCCTCCTTTAAGCCCAATCTTATATATATAAAACTAAAGAAGTTCTTCACTCAGACTATTCTGGATGTGTATAAGGGACCACTTAATGTGGGATGGGACAATAGAGAAGTTGAAAGCATGGACTCCACTGTCAAGACAGTCTGGGTTTAAATCCCAGCTCTCCCATTTGCTAGCTATGTGATCCTGAGCAAGTGACTTTACCTCGTTTCCTCATCTATAAAATGATAAGAATAATATTGACCTCATAGTGTTATTCTGAATACTAAACTCATACAGTAAGATGCTTAGAACAATCACTATATAATTGTTCACCTGAAATAAGGGGATTTTCTCCCATTTTGGTGCTCCACAATAAAACTACAAAGAACATATAATATAATACAGTACACTCATGGAAAAATGAGGCCCAGAGAACATACAATACAGTATGGAACACTCAGTTAATAATCAGGTCCTCATTGAACTTCCTCGACTCCTCTAAATCAGACACATCAAAGCACAC